>NW_007251172.1:33180-35863 GCF_000164805.1 Carlito syrichta | reverse complement strand
TGGCCTTCCTGAGGCAGAGAGAGAAACAGAGGCCACACTGGAACAAACATTTCATGATATTACTCAAGAAAACTTCCCTCATCTCATCAGTGATGCAAAAATTCAAACACAAGAGACTCAGAGCACCCCTGCAAGACAACAAATGAGAAGACCAACTCCCAGACACATAATAATTCACCTAAACAAAGTAGGTATAAAACAAAAAAATCCTAAAGGCAGCAAGAGAAAAAGGTAAGACTACCTACCAGGGAAGACCAATTAGAATACCAGCAGATTTATCTACAGAACCCTCCAGGCTAGGGGAGCATGGAGCCCTATCTTCAAAGTTCTAAAAGATAAACAATTTCAACTGAGAATAACCTACCCAGTCAAGCTAAGCTTCATCAGTGAAGGAGAATTGAAATCTTTCCCAGACATCCAATCCCTAAGAACCTATGCAGCCACCAGACCACCTCTACAAGAAACACTTAAGAAAGTATTGAACACAGAGGAAAAGTAGAAAAGAACAACAATGTTCTTCATAAGAGTACAGGCAAAAGATTAAAAACACACATGAACCAACTCTAAAACCAAAAGAAAGACAACACACAAACAGGAAGAACAACAACAACTCTGTAAGAACATTATGACAGGGATCAACTCCCACATTTCAATAATTAGCTTGAATGTGAATGAATTAAATGCACCACTGAAAAGACATAGAATAGCAAAATGGATAAAATATCACCAGGCAACAATATATTGCCTTCAAGAGACTCACCTCACTAGAAAGGACACTCACAGACTCAAAGTAAGAAAATGGAAAACAAATTTTCAGGCAAACGGAACACAAAAGAAAGAAGGAGCTGCGATCTTAATCTCAGATAAAATACACTTTAAGCTATCAAAACTTTAAAAAGATACAGAAGGCTACTACATAATGGTAAAAGGTTCAATCCATCAACAATATCCATCCTAAACATATATGCACCCAACATAGGAGCACTGAATTTCATAAAGTAGCTTCTAGGTAAACTAAAAAAAGATATTGACTTCACCACCATCATAGCAGGGGACTTCAATACCCCACTCACAACTCTAGACAGATCATCGGACAAAAAATCAGCAACGAGATCCGAAACCTCAATGTGACCCTTGACCAAACTGACTTAATTGATACCTACAGAACACTTCATCCAAAGACCACAGACTATACCTTCTACTCATCACCGCATGGAACATACTCTAAGATCAACCACATACTTGGCCATAAATCAAGCATAAGCAAATTTAAAAGGACTGAAATTTTGCCATGCACCTTCTCAAAACACAGTGGAATAAAAATAAACATTAACACCAACAAAGCCCACAAAGACATGGACACTAAACAGCATGATGCCAAACAACTCCTGGGTCAACAATAAAATCAAAACAGAGATTAAAAGATACCTGGAAACAAATGAAAATGAAGAAACATCTTACTAAAAGAGTAAGAGGGGAATTTATATCCCTGTAAATGCACATGAAGAAAATGGAAAGATCACAAATCAACAGCATGACAAGCCACCTAAGGAAGCTGGAAAAGCAAGACCACCAAAACCCTAATTTCAGCAGAAGAATCCAGATCACCAAAATAAAAGCCCAAATCTGGGTCATAGAAGACAAAAAGGTAATACAAAAAAAAATCACTGAAACAAAAAGCTGGTTCTTCGAAAGGATAAACAAGATTGATGGTGACCCTAGCTAGACTAACCAAGAAAAAGAGAGAAAAAGCCCAAATAAACACAATCAGAAACACAAAAGATGAAGTCACATCTGACCCTGAAGAAATACAAAAGATCTTTAGAGACTACTATGTATACTTGTGTGGAAACAAACTTGAAAACCTTAAGGAAATGGAGTACTTTCTGACATCACACAACCTGCCTAGGTTGAAACAAGAAGAAATTGAGATCCTAAATAGAACAATAAGAATCAAGGAAATTGACTACATAATAAGAAAACTACCTACAAAAAAAAAAGCCCGGGACCAGATGACTTTCCAGCAGAATTCTACAAGACATTTAAGGAGGAGCCAATACCAATCCTACTGAAGGTATTCCAGGCGATTGAGAAAGATGGAACCCTCCCCAAATCATTTTACGAAGCAAGCATCACATTGATACCAAGTTAGGTAAAGACCCAACAAAGAAAGAGAACTACAGGCCAATATCTTTGATGAACATAGATGCTAAATTTCTCAACAAGATCCTAGCAAACTGGATTCAACAACACATCTCAAAAATCATCCACCATGACCAAGTAGGCTTCAACCCTGGGATGCAAGTCTGGTTCAACATTCATAAAACCATAAATGTAATTAAATACATCAACAGATGTCAAAACAAAAACCACATGATTGTATCATTAGATGCAGAAAAAACTTTTGATAAAATCCAGCACCCCTTCTTGATAAAAACCCTCGAACATCTAGGCATACAGGGAACATACCTCAAAGCAGTAAAAGTCATCTACGAGAAACCCACAGCCAGCATACTCCTAAACAGACAAAAACTGGAACCATTTTCCCTGAAAATTGGAACAAGACAAGGATGCCCACTCTCACACATCCTATTCAATATAGTATTGGAAGTCCTGGCTAGAGCAATCAGAGAAGAGAAGGCAATCAGGGGTATCCAAATAGGAAAAGAGGAAGTCAAGCTAT
>NW_007251172.1:0-33160 GCF_000164805.1 Carlito syrichta | reverse complement strand
CGCAATCTACAGATTTAATGCAATACCCATCAAATTACCAGCAACATTCTTCTCAGACCTAGAAAAAACAATACAGGAATTCATATGGAAACACAAACGACCAAGAATAGCCAGAACAATCCTCAGCAAAAAAAAAAAACAAAGCAGGTGGTATCATATTATCAGACTTCAAACTTTACTATAAAGCTACAATAATCAAAACAGCTTGGTATTGGTACAGGAACAGGCATATAGACCAATGGAATAGAATCGAGATTCCAGAAGCAAAACCTCAATTTCTCAACTAAGTCATCTTTGACAAATCCTCCACCACCTACCACTGGGGAGAGGAGAACTTATTCAGTAAATGGTGCTGGGAAAACTGGCTGACCACATGTAGACGATTAAAACAGGACCCCTATCTATCCCCATACACAAAAATTAACTCTAAATGGATTAGAGACCTAAATGTAAAACCTCAAACCATGAGAACCTTAGAAAATGCAGGACATACCCTTATGGAAATTGGAACTGGCATCCAATTCCTGAGCAAAACCCGAAACCCACAGGCCATAAGAGATAAGATAGACAAGTGGGACCTCATTAAACTGACAAGCTTCTGCAAAGCCAAAGAAACCATCAAGAGAGCAGGGAGACAGCCTACAGACTGGGAAAAAGTATTTGCCAACTGCAGGGAGACAGCCTACAGACTGGGAAAAAGTATTTGCCAACTCCAGGTCCGACAAAAGATTAACATCTTGGATCTACAAGGAACTCAAACGTGCTGAAAAGAAAAAAACAAACAACCCCATTATAAAGTGGGCAAAAGATACGAACAGACACTTCTCAAAGGAAGACATCCGAGCAGCCAACAGACACATGAAGAAATGTTCGACCTCACTAATCATCAAGGAGATGCAAATCAAAACCACACTGAGATACCACCTAACTCCAGTCAGAATGGCAATTATCAATAACTCAAAATATAACAGTTGCTGGAGAGGGTGTGGTGAAAAGGGAACACTTCTACACTGTTGGTGGGAGTGCAAACTAGTGCAACCTCTGTGGAAAACAGTGTGGTGATTCCTAAAAGCTCTAAATATCGACCTTCCATATGACCCCTCAATTCCCCTACTGGGAATATACCCTGAAGAACTCAAATCACTCTCTAAAAAAGATACCTGCACACGTATGTTTATCACAGCATTGTTCACAATAGCAAGAACCTGGAAGCAACCATGCTGTCTATCAAAAGAGGACTGAATTTTAAAAAATGTGGTACATATACATGATGGAATACTACGCAGTCATAAAAAAAAACAAAATCATGAATTTCGCAGCAACCTGGATGGAACTAGAGTCTATAATATTGAGTGATCTCTCACAGAAACAAAGATCGGAGTGTCGCATGTTCTCACTCATATAGTGGACCTTGAACATCCATTGTCATACGATAAGAAAAGGACTGACAGTGGTGGGAAACTATGGGGGGGAGGGGAAGGGAGGTGGGATTAATGGTAGTAATATCTGCCTGGGGATGGGGAAACACCCCTTATCAACAAGGGCACATGAATGAAGCATATTTGTATGCCTAACCCTTAACTGTACCCCGCAATACCAAAATAAAAAATACTGATAAAAAAAGAAATTAAAAATTTTAAAATATCTATATAATACAATCCAAAATTATCTAATATTTATAAATAAATATATCAAAAATGGATATTATCGCAATGCAGAAAAGAATAAACTAGTATTGAGAAAAATTAAAGAAGACTTAAATAGAAGTATACATCTTGTTCATAAGTTAAAAGATTAAATATTTTAGAGATGTCAATTCTCCACAAAGTGCTCATAGGGTCAATGCAATCCAAATTAGAATTTCAACCAGGTTTTTATTATTGGTAGTGGTAGTGGTGGTGCTACTATTGGTCAGTAGCAATAATAATTCTAAAAGATACATAGAAACATAAAGGCTTCAAAATAGACAAATCCTGAAGACGATTTAAAAAGCTGTAGGACTTATCTGTTTGGGTAACAAGATTTGCTGTAAAGCTACTGTAATTAAGATGGTGAAGTTTGGGTACAATAATAGACAGATTAATGGAATGAAATAGAGGATATATTAATACACTTAGGTACATGTGAATATTTGATTTATAACAGCTGACATTCAGTGCCGTGGGGATAGGTTATCTTTGTAATAAAAGGTTCTAAGCTAATTGTATCTACACATGAGAAAAAATGAAACTTGATCCTTTACCTCAATACACAAAAATCAACTTAGATGAATTATAGATCTAAATGCAAAAGGTCCTACAATAAAGCTTCTATAAGATAATACAGGAGAAAATTTTCATGATTTTGAGGCAGGCAACACTTTCACACACAGGACACAAAATCATTCAGGACAAAGGAAGAGACAATTCGCACTACTTTAAAATTAAGAATCATTAAAGAAGCAAAAGGACCAGGTAAAATGTGGAAGAAGTTATTTGCAATACATCTATGTCACAAAGACTGAGTATAGCCAGAGTATATAATTATGTCCTACAAATTAATCAGAAAAAAGAAAACAATTAAAAAGGGCAAAATACTTGAAGAGGCACTTCACAAAAGAATTCCAAATGGACAACAGGTTATGAAAAGGGCTCAGCCTCGGCAGACATCAAGAAAATAAGATTAAAATAACAATGAACTCTCACTACTCCAGACACTCTCCAGAGTGTCTAAGATCAAAATAACTGAAAACATACCAAGTATTAGTAAAGATATGGAACACTTGGAACTCTCATATACTGCTCCTGGGAGTGCAATTGGGAACAATACTTTACAAGGACATTTGGCAATACAAAATTAAGATGAGCTTCTGCACTCCCTGTGATAGCAAGTCCACTCCACACTATACATCTTATAAAAAGGCCCAGACATGTTCACCAAAATTTATGCACAAAATTTTTCATAAGAACCTTATTTATCATAGAAAAATACTAAAGATAAACAAATATCTTTAAATAGTAGAACATATGAATTGTAACTGATTAATGTATGTAAAATTTTACAACAATGAGAATGAATAAACTACAAATGCACACAACAATGTGGATCTATCTCACAAACACAACTGATTCCATTTACTGCTGATAAAGTTCAGAAATAAGCAGGACTGTTAGATGATAATAGAAGATGGGATAGTGAGCCGGGCTCGGTGGCTCAGCCTGTAATCCCGTGCCTTTGGGAGGCTGAGGTGAGTGGATGGCCTGAGCCCGCAGGTTCGAGACCCACTCGGGCAACTTGGCGAGCCCTCATCTCTACAATAAATCAAAAAATTAACCGGGCATGGTAGCGCACACCTGTAGTTCCAGCTACTTGGAAGGCTGAGGCGGAAGGATCTCCAGGGCCCAGAAGGTCGAGGTTGCAGTGACCGAGAGCGGCCACTGCACTCCAGTCTGGGTGACAGAGTGAGACTCCAACTCAAAAAAAAAAAAAAAAAAAAAAAAAGAAGATGGGATAGTGAATACCCTGGTGAAGGAGGCTGGTGTAGAAAAGTGACTTAGAGGAGGCAAGAAGAGCTCTACAATTCTGGTAATGCTCTGTTTTTGTTTTTTTTTATCTGGGTGTGTTTATCTGGATTTGTTCAACTTGTAAAATTCATTGACCTGTATACTTGTGTACTTTTCTATAACTATGCGATAATTTACTAGTATTTTATTTCAGAGAAAAAATAGTAGATAAGACAATGAAACAAAGGAACAGACTTGAGAATGCTTTAATGTCTTATTTTCAGAAGAGCCCACCAATAGAATTCTTGAGCAGAATAGTTATTAAGGTTAAACTGAACAACTTGAGTACTGACAAAGAACAAAGCAAGAGTAGAATTGATGCACAGGGCACCTTGGGGGCTTGAAATAGTTTTTACTTGGTATTAAAAATGTAACATTATTAAATAAATAAGGACACATCTATACAATGAAATGAAATTTTAAAAAAATAATATTGTGAACTTCTTTCTGAGCGAGCAAACATATAAGGTGCCAAAAATGAAAGGGAAGGACATGTGTTTGCAGTTATCTTCAGAAAGGAAATCTGAAGTTCTGTCTTAGTGGAGGCGTCTTCATCATTATTACAGAGTCTTCTGTTTGGATTTTAATTTTATCATACTTAGTGCTACATGTATTGTGTGTGTGTTTGTGTGTGTGTACAAAATCATCAAAATATTAAACAACACCAAAATGTTGGAATGAAGAATATATGACATACATAGACCTCTCTAGGGAAAATGTTGAAAAATACCACTGACATAGTCTACAAAGAAGACCACCTGTTGCTCTCTTTAGGCACCTGCTACCCCTCACATGAAGAGATGGAGTTTAATTCCCACCAACCTTTAAAACTGGGATAGGATTAAGGGTTTGCTTGACAAATAGAAGGCAGCCAAAGTAATGTTCTGGAAATTCTGAGGCCAGCCTTGAAGCTCCTACCTTGGTCTCTTAGGATTCTTGATTTTAGATTGCTCTTTCTCAAAACTCATTCACAATACTGTGAAAAGACTAAATCAAATGGACAAGTCATGTGTAGACACCCCAGATCACATTCCTAGCCAAATTTACAGAAGACGACCAGCATCCACTGTCTGTCATACAAAGGGGCCATCTTGGACATTCCACAGCATTGAGTCTTTAGATGACTCTCGCCCCAGTGGACATCTGATTGCAATTTTGCAAGAAACTACAATCAAGAATTGCCCAGCTGAGTCCGGTCAACTCGTAGAACTGTGGGAGCTAGTAAAAAATACTGTTTTAAGCCACTAAACAAGAGTCTTAATCACAACTGCAGAGATCCTTTTTCCCAACAAGGTCATAATTCCAGGTTCCAGAGATTAGGATGTGGATATCTTTTTTTGGGGGGGAGGGGAGCACATTTTATAGCTTACCACAATTAGTAATCAAGATTCCTTTTTAGGTATTTCCCAGGATATAATGAAAAGGGAGAAAAAGCTAGATATTCTGAGATTCACTCAGTAAGAAGTATTATAGTTCTCTGTGAGTAATGATTCTGGATAAAGTTATTTTCAGACTGTCACTGGTTCACAACCCTGGTTATATGCCTGAATTCTAGCAATTCGAAGGAAATACATTTTTTAAAAATGCGTAATTCTATCACTAAGCTTAGTGAAATAGTGAGACATTAGCAAAGCTGCTTCAGGCCACTTCCAAGCATATGTTATGAAGGGTGAAATGCTTAGTCACTGATTATACCCACTTGGTCCTTGTAGGGACCAAGGGTTCTGGTGATTGTGTCAGATAGGCCCTGGTAAAGCAGAGACATCCTATGCCTAGTCTATCAGGATGGTTATAAGCCAGTAACTGCTATGAGAGGAGAAACTAAGGTGTTGAGTGAGACAGCATCTAATTAGAGCACCACCCAGCAGTGACTACTGTCTCTAGTGGAACAGAGGCAGTGCCCCTAAACACTACAAGAGGCCAGCACCATGCAAGGACAAAAGAGTGGCTTTCAAATGAAACCAGCAGACAGCACAGGGAATACCAAGGCTAGGATAAGTCACCAAAGAAGAGTTTTTAATGTAGAAGGGAATGAAGAAACCATAATGTATTTAAGAATTGATACCATAAGTCCTCTTAAGAATGACCTTTACTGCTGGGGGAAAATAACAAGTGCTTGATGTAAAAGTTGAGCATATTCTTAATTCATAGGCAGGTCTTGTTACTGGGGCCGCATAATGAATAAGAACTTGAAGTCCCTGTGGATAATCCAGTGAGGAGAGACTAAGACACAGAGATGAGAGGGAAGGGAAAGAGAAAATTACAGGAAATGTTTGTGCAGCTCTGTGCTGCTGCCGAGCACAAGTGTATCCCCCACCTCCAAATCTCAAATAAAAGCCACTCTGCTCCTAAGTGTTTTAGATGCATGAAATTTCTTTTTAGAACCTGAAAATAGGGTAAGATTCCTGTCTGAGTTACTACAGTGCAGAGTGAAGGTAAGATGCTTACCAACAAGACATCATCTGGCAGAGATGACCTTGAAAGATGTAAGCCAATACTTACTAGGAAGTGGAAGGATAGGGAGAAACCTTGATCTGAGCAAAGCTATTGGGACTTTTCAGTAGTTAAATTCCATCATAACTGCTATATCTTCAGTGGCTTTTTCTCCTATCTCACTTTCACACTTCTTTTGGAGCCCAAAGGGGTTATATGAACACTCTTTAGCTTGTATTTGGTGTTCCCAGAACTTGATTTATTGATTTAGTTATTTTTTTTTTTGAGTTGGAGTCTCACTCTGTCACCCAGACTGGAGTGCAGCGGCCGCTCCCGGCCACCGCAGCCTCCACCTGCTGGGCCCCGGCGATCCTTCCGCCTCAGCCTTCCAAGTAGCCGGAATTACAGGCATGTGCTACCACGCCCGGCTGATTTTTTGATTTATTGTAGAGATGCGGTCTCGCTGCCCAGGCGGGTCTCGAACCCGCGGGCTCAGGCCAACCACTCACCTCAGCCTCCCAAAGCGTGGGATTACAGGCTGAGCCACCGAGCCCAGCTAAAACTTGATTTATTATTAGAAGACTTAAGTGAAAAGTCTGCCTTTCACCCGTCAGCCTGTTTTTCACGGTCTCCTTGCTCCAGAATAAGCTCTTCCACTCCCTTTCCTTCCATTTCTACCAATAATCCACCCCTTCAAACCTCCCCAAGGAGGTTTGAAGGGTCAGGAGGAGGAAAAGAATTAAAGAGGGCAATTTCCATTTTTAGAAGAAAGGTTTATCACATAATTTCATGGTATTCACCTCCATTTTGCCAACTTTTTCTAGCTTGAGCATCGGCATCTATGGCCTGCCTACCACAAGGAGGTTTTGGAACATTGTTCTTTCCTCAGCAGTAAGCCTCTCCTCATTCTGTCTACAGTCTCTCCTTACTCATCTTTATCCACAGACTCACAAGCTTTCTGGACCTTTAAGGAAGATAAGCACTTCATAGAACCTTTGCTACAGGACCAAACATATTGAAATGACTTTTTATGAGGAAATTGAAACAACAAAAAAGAAGACCTGAGAATTGTTTCTCCCGAGGGTTCAATTATTTAGAAGGCCTGTAGCAAACTTTGATTGATAAAGCTAACCTTTCCTTTCCTGGAAATAGTTGATCACAGTGTGATGAAAACAAGTTATAGAATGGAAAAATAATATTTGGATTTCAACAAAATAATGAAAATGCAGAGACTACGTTTGACTTTTGCGAAATGAGAAAAGATTTCACGTTCTGATTGTGTGACGGCAGGAATCTCTTTTAAACAGGCAGTCTGCATGATGCACTTGAAAATCAACCTTTTAAAATATAGCTATAACCCCCCTTAAGTTGTCTTGATCTCTCTGGGGCTGGATGCACCACCACATTTCAGAGTGGTGGCCTATATATACAACTGATAAACATTATTTGAAAACCCAGCTATCGAGCTGGCAAACAATTTGTTCAAATGTTTTCTGCTACTAAAACTGATTTCATAAAATGTTAAATGTCCAATTCTGGCAGGTAGGTTTTGTGAGGAGATTCAACCCTATTAATAGCTAAGTGTGCATTGTTAAACCCTCCTTTGGAAGTGCCAGAAGCTATTGGATTTCTTTTATTCCTTTCTTCCAACTTCCCTTGTGTCATTCTGTGTTTCTAGAAAAGCATAGCTGTGTGACCTTGGGAAAATTATACCATGCTCTTGGGTCTCAGTTTCCTTCTCTGTAAATATCTACATGTATCTCTCTATTACTACCTAATAGAACTTTTTGTGATTAATGGAAACTTTCTGCACTGTCCAATATAGTATCTATTGGTCACACATAACTAACAACACTTAAAATGAGGCTAATGTGACTGAGAAACTGAAGTTTTAATTTCATTTTTAAGTTTATTTAAATATAAATAGCTCCATGTGGCTAGTGTCTATCACATTTGAATTATAGATCTAGACGAGACTTTAAGGACACTTTCCACTCTGAAACTCACTCATTAACTCAACTTAAATATTTTTGCCTTTTGACAAGCAGAAAATAATTTATACTTTATTTAAAATTATTTTGGAAGACTTTTGTCAGTTTTAGAACATCATAGTTTTTAAATTTCCTTTGCTTTATGAAATTTTAATAATACTGGAGTTTCCTGTCCTCGGTGTCACTGTGTGATTATTGAAAATGTGGTGGATGAATGAGAACCATTTCTAGAGATCATGAACAGAAACCCTCTTTTGGATTTCATTTCATTATTAGAATGCTCAGAATGTCAAAATGCTAAATTGTTTAAAGAAAGACTCATACCTTTTCAATACTATGCTATTTTCTATCTGAAGCTGAGAAAATGTTGAGAGTTAGCACTTTAAAAAAGTCTTCAAAAACTGCACATCTGTTTTTAAACTTGATTTGCCTGTTCAAGTATTTCATAGCACTTTATTCATTTCATTAATAATTTCATTTCATATACAAATGCAGTTGCCATGATTACTACATATGTGTCTGTGTTCCCCAGTAGGTTCCATGTTCTTTGAAGTTAGTGGCGATATTTATATCACAGCCTCCATGCACATCACAATACCCATTGCTAATTCAGATCAAAAGATATGAGACAGAATTAAAATTTATTATCATGGTCATAAGCATCTAGCAAATCCACCAGAAATCAAAAGCAAACCTTTTTTGTAAGCTAGAAAATAAGAGAAATTCCCTGTGCAAAACTTTTATCTCTAATAATTATTATGGTATTTAGGACATGCATATGTTAAACTCATTTTAAAATATTAGTTTATCAAAGTCTTTGGCACTGTGCCTGAGAGATTATATCAAGAGTAAAAATAAATATTAGGCCTGACCAGCTTGGATCATTTATTCAAAATAATTATAAAGGAAAGGGAAGTTTCAAAAATTTACTTTTGATCTGGGCTAGTGGACCTACCTAGTAAAATAAAAACTACTGGAGACAGGACATGGTCAGTAAACTGGATTGTTACCCTCAATACAATCATACCTGCAAAAAAATGTATAGGCTAGCATGTATTCATCAATATATACAAATTCTTCATTTAACTGGCATTGTCAGAGAAACACAACCCATGTTGGGATTTTTTTTAAATCTACAAACTTAAACAGAATTATTTTAACCATCACTTTTACTAAATTTTCCTAAAATTCAGAAATGTATCCATTAGCATATTTAACATTTCTTTATAAATTGGGGTCCTCAGTTCAATCAACATTTGTATTAATAGTGCACGTGGAAACAAGACAGACATGCCAATTAAAATTGAAGAAGACATAATTCTGGCAAGAAAAACTGTTTAAAGAGAAAAAGTAAAATCCTGATGAAAAACAGTTAGTAAATATAAAGTTCTGAGTTTATGTATTTGGTTTCAAAAAGGAATACCACAAATACAGGTGAGAGACCCCTATGAATATAACTGCCTTCTCCTTTGTTTTCTTCCTGTCCTTTTTCTTATATCCCAGATTGTTCCAGAAACTGTTTGAAGCTGCTTGCAGGTAACCTATTGCTTGCTTACTCTCACACAAACTTGACATTATGTCTATGAGGCACACAGCTTTGAGGTAAAATATAATTTATCATACTGAAATCTACTGTAAAAATAGAATTGGAAGAGAGGATCCTAGGAAGGCACTGGAATAGGAAGCACCAAGAAATTCTACCCACCTAGAGGACAATTGCACTGACAGAATTGGTCTGATGTCACTACAGTAGTCCTGCTTTAACTTCAGTTTCACTTTCCAAGGTTCTGAAAATATCAAATGGAAATTTCATAAGTAAACAGTTCATATATTTTAAATTACATTCAATTCTGAGTAATGTGATGAAACCTCACACTGTCCTAAACTGTCCCTTCCAGGATGTGAATTCACCCTTTGCCCAGCATTCCATTCTGCATGTACTACCCACCCATGAGTCATTTCGTTGCTTTCTTGTTTATCAGCTTTTAAAATTAGCACATTGAGGGTTCAGTAATATCTGCAGTTTCAGGTATTCACTGGTGGGGTGGGGGGTAGCTTAGAACATAACACCCTCAGATAAGAAGGGAATACTGTGCTTTGAAACTCTGGCGTTTGTTCAAGACTTGGAACTTCTATGGGAAAGACTTGGATGGTAAATTGAGATTAATTTGAGTTCTTTTCTCAGTAGTGGCTATCTATTCCACCCATTATTCTCATGCTTGGAGGATGTGCAGGTGTTCCTGGGGCAGCTTGTGGGAAGCAGAGTGGGCCATAAGGATCCTGTCCTCCCAGTATCAGTGATCTATGCTCTGAAGGCTGATTGCTGCTTCTGATCAGGAAGATGTGGAAACAGAGGTAAGGAGCCATTGCTGCACATCACTACCATTGTTGCAAGCCACTCCTCCTAGGACTGAAGCAACTTCTGGGGGATTTTAAAAATTGGCGCCTTCCCCCCTTTATTTTTCTATTGTATCCCTTTTGGGAGCTAGGTGTTCAAAATTAAGACATCTGAAAGTAACTTTGTATATCAGAGAAATTAGAAAGTCATCGTGCATGCCCAGGGAAAGATGCAGGCTCAGAATAGACCTGAGAAAATCTTAAGTTTATACCTCAAGCTGATCCTTAGGACAGAGATAATCTAAAAATTATCCAAACCAAACAAACAAACAGTAAATTCTGAGGAAGGAAGAGAATCTGATTACCAGAGTTAATATATTATTAGATTCAAAAGTGCAGTTTTCAACAGCAAGAATAAAAAAGCATAGCATCATGCTATTTAGGGTCCGTGTCTTTGTGGGTTGTGGGGGAACTTTGTTGGTGTTAATACATATTTTTATTCCCCTGCGGTCTGAGAAGTTCATGGCAGAATTTCAGTCTTATGGAATTTGTTTACCCTTGCTTTATGGTCAAGGATGTGGCCAATCTGAGTACTTTCCATGTGGTGATGAGTAGAATGTATATTCCATAGTTGTTGGGTAGAGTGTTCTGTAGGTATCATTTAAGTCCATTTGGACAAGCATCACACTGAGGTTCCAGATCTCCTTGTTGACTTTTTGTCTTGATGATCTGTCTAGGGTTGTTAGTGCAGCATTTAAGTCACCATCTATGATAGTGTTAGAGTCAGTATCTTTTCTTAGTTTATCTAGAAGTTCTTTATAAGAGTTGGTACTCCTATGTTGGGTGCATATATGTTTGGGATGAATATTTCTTGTTAATGGATTGAACCTTCTATCGTTATACAGTGACTTTTTGTATCTTTTTAAATTTTTGATAGTTTAAAGGGTATTTTGTCTGATATTAAGATTGCGACTCCTGCTTTCTTTTGTGTTCCGTTCACCTGAAATTTTGTTTTCCATCCTCTTATTTTGAGTCTGTGAGTGTCCTTTCTGGTGAGATGAGTTTCTTGGAGACAATATATTGTAGCCTCATGAGATTTTATCCAATTTGCCATTCTATGTCTTTTCAGCAGTGCGTTTAGTCCATTCACCATTTCTCCTGAAAAACAGAACAAGAAAAGAATGCCCACTCTCACCCCTCCTGTTCAACATATTATTGGAAGTCCTAGCTAGAGCAATCAAACAAGAGAAGGAAATCAGGGGTATCCAAATAGGAAAAGAGGAGATTAAATTATCCCTCTTTGCAGACAACATGATTCTATACCTTGAACCCCAAGAGAATCTGTCAAAAACCTCCTTGCACTGACAAGGAGTTCCTTGCCAAAGGACTTTGACAAAGTCTCAGGGTATAAAACCAATGTGCAAAAGTCAGTTGCAGTCCAATACACCAAAAATAAACAAAAAGAAGCACAAATAAGAAGTACAACTCCATTCACAATAGCCACACACAAAAATATGATATACGTTGGCATCTTCCTAACCAGAGAAGTCAAAGATCTTTACAGTGCAAACTACAAAACACTGCTCAAAGAAATCAAAGATGAAACAAACAAATGGAAAATTATACTATGCTCATGGATTGGAAGAATTGACATTGTTAAGATGTCCGTGCTACCCAAGGCAATCTACAGATTTCATGCAATACCCATTAAATTACCAGCAGCATTCTTCTCAGACCTGAAATGACAATACAGGAATTCATATGGAAACATAAATGAACTTGAATAATCAAAACAGTCCTCAGGGGGGAAAAAAAATAGCGGAAGGCATCATGCTCCCAGACTTTAAGCTTTAATATAAAGCTTTAATATAAAGCTACAATAATCAAGAACAGGCATATAGACCAATGGAACAGGAAAAAGATTTCAGAAGGAAATATCAATTTCTCAACCAACTCATCTTCGACAAAGCCTACACCATCAACCTCTGAGGAGAGGAGAACCTATTTGGTGAATGGTGATGGAAAACACTGACTGACCACACACAGATTAAAACAAGACCCCTACCTATCACCATACACAAAAATCAACAAAGACCTAAACGTAAAACCTCAAAGTATAAGAACCTTAGAAAATGCAGGAGACACCCTTATGGAAATTGGAACTGGCAACCAATTCCTGATCAAAACCCCAAGTGCACATGCCATAAGAGATAAGACAGACAAGTGGGAACTCATCAAACTGACAAAGCTTCTGCAAAGCAAAAGAAACCATCAAGACAGTGGGGAGACAACCCACAGACTGGGAAAAAATATTTGCCAACTGTATATCTGACAAAGGCTTAACATCTAGGATCTACAAGGAATTCAAATGTTCCAAAAAGATAAAAACAAACAACCCCATTACGAAGTAGGCAAAAGATATGAATAGACACTTCTTAAAAGAAGACATACAAGCTCAGCCTCACTAGTCATCAAAGAAATGCAAATTAAAACCACACTGAGAAACCACCTAACTCCAGTCAGGATAACCATCATCAATAACTCAAAAAGCAACAAATGCTGGAGAGGATGCAGCAAAAAGGGAACACTTTTACACTATTAGAGAGAGTGTAAACTAGTACAGTCTCTGTGAAAAACAGGGTGGTGATTCCTAAAAGATTCAAAATCGACCTCCCATACAACCCCGCTATTCCCCTACTGGGAATATAGCCAGAGGAACTCAAATCACTCTATGAAAAAGATACCTGCACACACATGTTTATTGCAGCATTATTTACAATAGCGAAAACATGGAACCAACCACACAGGCCATCAAAAGAGGACAGGATTGGTACATATACACAAAGGAATATTAAACATCCATAAAAAAGGACAAAATTATGAACTTCACAGCAACTTGGATGAACTTAAAGGCTATAATACTGAGTGAACTATCACAGAAACAAAGAACCGAGTATCACAAATTCTCACTCATAAGTGGACCTTGAAATACTATCATAATACTATGAGAAAGGGATTGACAATAGTGAGAAACTGCCAGGGGAGGGCGGAGGTGGGATTAGTACTAGTGGGAAACTGTCAGGGGAGAAGGGGCATACCTCATCAACAAGGGTACCTGCATAATGAACATTTGTATACTTAACCCTGAATTGTACCCCACATATTTAAAATTTAAAAAAAAAACACAGCATACAAATAAACAGTAAAGGAAATATAACAAACAGAAACTACCCCTAAAAGAGTCTAAATTGCAGAGCTACTATACAAAGACTTTAAAACAACTCTTAAAAGTGCACAAAAAATGGACAAAAGACATGCAGAAAGTCAAGAAAATTATGTATAAACAAAATGAATATATCAATAAAGAAATAAAGAGCATAAAGAAGATTCTAGAGCTTAAAAGTGTAATAACTGTAATGAAAAATTCACTGGAGAATTTCAAAGACATATTCAAGCAAGCTGAAGAAAAAATCAATGAATTCAAAAATAGAACAATTCAGATTATGAAGCCTAAAATTCGAAAGAAAAAAAGATGTAAAAAAAAAAATGAACAGAGCCTAAGAGTCCTTTGGGACATCATCAAGCAGATATACATTGCAAAATTCTCAGAAGAAGACGACAAAGAGAGAAAGGGGAAATAGATTATCTGAAGAAATAATGGGCAAAAACTTTTCAAGTGCGATGAAATACATAAATATAAACACTTAAAAGGATCAACAAACTCTAAATATGATGAACTCAAAAAGATCCCCACCCAGATGCATTATAATCAGACTATTGATTGCTAAAGACAAAGAGAAAAATCTGAAAGCAGTGAGAGAGAGAGTATGTCAGTAAGATCATCAGCAGATTTCTCATCAGAAATTTTAGATCAAAAGGCAATGGGCTGATATATTCAAAGTACCAAAAAAAAAAAAAAGTCAAGCAAAACTGTTCTTCAAGAATAAAAAAGAAATTAAGACATTTCCAAATAAACAAAAGGTGAGAAAATTTGTTCTCACTAGACCAGCCCTGCAAAAAATGTGAAAGAGACTTCTGTCGGTTGAAATCAAAGTCATGAATGAAATAAAGACCTCAGTAAAGGTAAAATACATGGGCAATTATAAAAACTTATGCCATTGAAACAGCAGTCTGTAACTCCAATTTTTGTATTTGGCATGATTTAAGAGACTAACATATTCAAAAAGTAATTATTAGTGTAAAAGCTAGTATTGTTGTAATTTTGGTTTGTAGTGCTGTAATTTTGGTTTGTAGCTCCACATTTTATTTTCTACATAATTTAAGAGACTAAATCGTTACAAAATTATTAGCTTATATTTTTAGACACATAATGTTATAAAGATATAATTTTGTGACATCAATAACTGAAAAGGGTCAGAACAGAGTTTTTATATGTTATCAATGTTAAGCTGGTATAAATTTCATTTAGCATATTCTATTTTGGAATGTTAAATATAATCCCCATGGTAACTACAAAAAAAATAGTTATAGAACATATGCCAAATAAAAGAGAAGGGAATTTAAACATTTCACTACCCAAAAACAAAAAACAAAAAAAAAACCCCAGTAAACAAAAAAGAAAACAGTAATGTAAGAACTAAAAAGAGATTTAAAACTATAAAGTATATGGGAAAAAAATAGCAAAATGATAAGTTTTTAATAGTAATTACTTTAAAGGTAAGTGGATTAAATCCTCCAAGCCAAAGACATGGACTGGTAAAATGTATATTTTTCAAAAAGATCCAATTTTATGCTGTTTAAAAGAGACTCACTATATATTCAAATACTTTGAATATAGATTGAAAGCAAAAGAACGAAGAGATATTCCATGCAGAGTAACCAAAAGAGAGTGCGGATAACTATATTAATATCACACAAAATAGACTTTAACTATGATGTCAATACTACCTAAAGTGATCTATAGATTTAATGCATTTCTATCAAAATCTCAATGATTTTTTTTTTGGAAAAATAGACAAACCCTTTCTAAAACTTATGTGGAATCTCAAGGGAATCCTGAATAACTAAAGCAATTTTGAAAAAAAAAATGACAAAGTTAAAGAAAACACCCATCCTGATTTCAAAATAGTACAAAGCTGCAATAATCTAAACAATATGGCACTGTCATAAAAATAAACATGTAGACTAATGGAATAAAATAGAGATCTCAGAAATAAATGCTTGTATATATGGTCAAATGAAATTTGAAAAGAGTGCCAAAACCAGTCAATGGTGAAAGGATAGTCTTTTCAATAAATGGTGCTAGGATAACCACATGCAAAAGAATGAAGTTGCATCCTTAACTAACACTATATGCAAAAATTAACTCAAACTGGATAAAAGATAAATATAGGAGTTGAGATTGTAAAACTCTTAGAAGAAAACATAAGGTAAAAGCTTCACGACATTGAATTTTGCAATGATTTATTGGATATGACATCAAAGGCACAAGCAATTTTTAAAAATAGACTTCATGAAAATTAAAAACTTGGATGCATTAAAAGACACTATCCACAGAGTGAAAAACCACCTATGAAATGGTAGAAAAAAATTGCAAATATATATATTAAATATAGATGTACATTTCTCCTTAGAAATCCCTTAGAAAATATACAAATGGTCAAAACATACATAAAGATTCTCAACATCACTAATTATTAGAGAAATGCAAATTAAAACTCAGTATGAGTATGATGCCATATGAGTTGACCGGGCTCAGCTGGGCAATTCTTGATTGTGGTTTCTTCCAAGATTACAATAAAAAAAAGAGAATAACCAGTGTTGGTAAGGACATGGAGAAATTGGAATGCATGTGCACCTTTGGTGGGAAAATAAAATGATATAGGTGTTGTGGTAAACAGTTAGGTGGAGGCTAAAAAATTAACAATAGAATTATCACATAATCTAGAAATTCTACTTCTGAGTATATACCCAAACAATTTTAAAGCAAAGTCTTGAAGAGATTCTTATACACCAATGTTTATGGCAACATTAATCACAATGCCTAAAACATGAAAGCTACTCAAGTGTCCGTTAGCAGATGAATGGATAATTACAATGTAATACACACACACACACACACACACACACACACACAAACACACACACACAATGGAATATTACTCAGCCTTAAAAAGAAAGAAAATTCTGACATATACTACAACATGTATGAAACTTGAGGATATTACAATGCATGAAATAAATCAATCATAAAAATATAAATACTGATTCCACTTATATGGGTACCTATAGCAGTCAAAATCAAAGAGACAGAAAGTAGATTGACGGTTTCCAGGGCCTGGGGGCAAGAATGAAGAGGAAGATAAAAAACACAAAATTAGAAACCAGCTTCTAACCATGTAGAAAGTAGGGCAGGGTATCAGGCACTAATTTCTTGCTGAATTTCTTTCCATTTCTAGTAGCTACTCTCATTTACCAAGATTACTTCATATTGATACCCTATTCCACACTCTTCTATGACCCTATCCTTACACCTTATATACAGACTTTCACATTCTTTGTATCTTAGTTATCCATTTACTAAACAATCACTCATAGGACTGCTGGGATTAAATATAGAGTAAAATTAAAATATTGGAAGCAGTTGGAGAGATCAAGCATTTTTACACTAAATGCAGGGCATGGATTTAAAGAGGCAGCCCTAGACTTTGTCCTTGTTCAAGACCTTTCTTAAGAAGTATTTGAGGTAAATCTAAATTCAGAATTAGTCAGATTAGCCTACTTTCTCAGATTGACTGCAATTCATTGCTCAAACCCTTGTATTTGGTAGCATTTTCAAGAGACATGCTTGTCTTCCCTGTCCGCTGCCAAAACCCAGGGCCCGCTGAGCCCACTGTCTGTCTGGAATTTCAAGCTTGTGGCCAGATGTCAGTTTCCCCAAAACGCTATGGGCCATATATTTTAGTTTCTGATGTGCTTCAACTGTGCCCTGACCAACTCTCTCTCAGCTTGGAACTTGATCTTCTACCCCTCCCCTGATCTGGGTGGTAAACTTCTGATTTTAGGCTTTAGTTTTTTTAGCTATAAAATGATATATTTTTACTTAATTCTAAAGTCTTTATTCCGAAGCTCTAAAATTTAGTGACTTCTTGAAGTATTGCTTTTTGTTTTTAATTTAGAGAAAATTAACATTCTAGTTACTCTAGAAGATAGCAGGTTACATTACATAAGTAAGCAGTGCTTTCATAACTGGGTTTGCAGAGATGGAAAGTGACTTAGTATGTTCAAGATTCTGATGATCCACTTTCATGAGAGTCATGGGAGAAAGGAATGTTCATAAAATACTAAATGAATTCTTACAAATTAAATTAACGAAGGTGGGGCTGACTAGTCAATATTTGAATAAGCCACAGATAGCCATCACAAGGTTTCCTATATTTTTCTAAGAAATGCTCCTAGTGAACTGCATCCTGTTTCAAGTAACTCCACATTCAATGATTTAATCTTGAGAAGCAGTCGCTATTGCTAAAAGAAGAAATATTGCTAATCAGTTCTAATTGATGTTTAGCTATCAAGTGCATTTGAAATTAACTTATTACTTTTCCTGATCTCTGCTTAATATTCCAAAGGGGGAAAATGTGCCAGAATTTATAGAGTCTCAGTCCTCCACATTAAAGTGTGCAATAAATTACAATGTTATTTGGCCATGAAATTAACAGGCCATAGAAACCACACCATTAGCAAGGTATACAGTGGTAAACAGCAGGCAATGATAGTGATATAAAAGAAAATAGACTGTGTTATGTTGGTGTAGCTGTCAATAAAGCCAACATTAAATACGTGCATATGCATGTTTGTCAGGTAAGCTCTTTGAGGACAATTGCTATGAATTCTACACGCTGTCAGGATATTGTGGCTCAGCTTCCATGGCCTTTATCCAAAGACTTTGAGCAAAGGTTACTGTGGGCAAATTCAGACTCCTTCTCAATATAAAAGATGAGCAACAAGCATTCTGAACAGCAAAATTTCCACAGATCTTTTACCCTGGACCCAGTCTTCCTGTGATGAACTGCCATCTCAACAACATAGGTTAAAGTATTGTGGGTTAAAAGAAGTTGAAAGAAAGAAAGAGAGAGAGGAAAAGAGATGAAGAGAAGGAAGCAAGGGAGGGAAGGAGGGAATGGAGGGAATATAGTGTATTTCACATTTACATAAAGAATGGACCCAAAACTGACTTAAGGTTTTCCTAAACTATTGACATATGCCATGGAAATTTAAATGAAAACAGTGAGCTAACTGACAAAGATTCTTTGTTTTTTTAACTGTACTGCATATACCCATCCTACAAATTTGAAAAGAAAATAAACCATCTATCTTAAATTAATCTATATATTTTATCCAATCAAAGAGTGCTATGATTTGAATGTGTCCCCTGCAAAATTCAGGCATTGCCAGTGTGGTAGTATTAAGAGGTAGGTCCCTTAAGAGATGATTAGGCCATAAGGATTTCTCTCTTTTTAATAGGATTAAGGCCCTTAAAAAGAGGCTTCAGGCTGGGCATGGTGATTTATGACTATAATGCCAGCACTTTGAGAGGTCAAGGCGGGAGAATTGCTTGAGGTCAGAAGTTCAAGACCAGCCTGGGCAACATAGCGAGACCCTGTCTCTACAAAAAAAAAAAAAGAGGCTTCATGCAGCTTTTTGGCTAGTTTTGCTAGTTTTTTGGCTTACTCTGCAGCTCTTCTGTCATGTGAGCACAAAGCATTTCACCCCTCCAGAGGACGCAGCCAGCACCTTGATCTTGGACTTCTAGCTTCCAGACTTGTGAGAAATAAGTTATTCTTCTTTATTAATTATAAAGAACAGAATTATCTGGTATTGTGTGGTAGCAGTGAAAGTAAACTAAGACAGAGAGCATTGCTTTGCAGGGGTGTCTGGTTCCATCAGAGGGCATTTAAAGATCAGATGATGCAACTTCAGCAAAAGAATTAGCCCTGGGGCAAGTTACGGCTTCTTTTAGTTTGTGACCCTTTGGATTTTCCCCAAGTGTTTCCAAAGAAACAAAAACTAGAGTAGTACTAAGACAACAGCCTTTAGGTTTTATATTAAATAATATTAATACTATCAACGTTTTTGCACAAAGAATATCCTCCTGGATTATTAACACCATGATGACAGCCAGGTCAATGTATGCCGAGAAACTTACACAGCAAATAACACTTCACCTGTATTACACTAATAACAACCTTCCTTGTTTCAAACTGTGCTTTTTAGAAAAGTTTGAAATGGTCAAACTGGGCCAAAAACAAACATTGGTGATGCCAGAGGCTCAGGTTTCAAATAAAATCAGTCCTCCAGGCTAAATTTCTGGTTTAAAAATTCCAGTATAAATGGATCTTAAAAGTCATATATCAAACAAGTGAATCCAGATACAAAAGTATGCCTACCATATTATTCAATTTATATAAATTCTAGAACAGGCAAAATTAATCTATAATGTTGGAAAACAGATCAGTGGTTACCTAGAGGGCATTTTTGGATAGGAACATTTTTGGAAAGGGTCAGGAAATTGTTCTCTATCTTTATGGTCTCAGGAATTGCACAAATGTATACACTGGCTACAATTCATTAAACTGTTTATTAAAATACATATGTATTTTAATGTATGTAAACATGTATATAAATGATACCTCAATAAGGTTGATTAAAAACAAAACACAATAAGATAAAAACCTCTCAAAACGTTAAAGAAATTGTGCTTTCTTCCCGCCCCCCCCCCCCCAAGAACCAGATTGGAAAGAGGGTACTGGTCCTTTCTATTGTAAAATATATCTAGAATTCTCTATGCCAGAATTTCCTCCCAGGAAACTCACTCATGTTGCATCTTGATTTCTTTTCTGCACCTTTTTACAATCTAGTGAAATCAAGTTTAGAGAAGGAAAATCCGCTCTTCTATCATTATGTATTCTTTCCAAAGATACTGTTTGTAGAATAAATTTTGACAGCAGTTTTTTTTTTTCAAATCTACCTTTTAGACACTCACAAATCTTAAGAGTTAAACTATTCTCTCCTTTGGAAGTTGGAAAAAATATCTTGAAAATAAATAGCTGACTGAGATTTGGTTCCCCCTTTTCCTGAGGGAGCAAAGATAGATGTGAAGGTGAATTAGAATGTAAAATATATAAATTTTAAAAATTACCTTATTGTGTTTACATTACAGAGATGACACAATATAATTGTAATATAACTTACCTAAGTCTCTTTTAAATAACAATATATTGTCAGACTCAAAATAATCTAATCTTCACGAGAACCAGGATGTTTGTTTCTTTTCCATTGATGAATCCCCAGTGCCTAGTATACTGCCTCGCAATAGAAAGTGATCAATAAGTGTTAACTGAATGACTAAATAAATGAGAAAATCTGGTCATCACTATGCATTTCAAGCTGTCATTGAGTTGACCATTATTACCACAGAACTTGGAAAAGAATCAAGAGACTGGTAGTCAAGTATTATCACAATCAATATATCTTTTCCTTGAAAGGCTACTACAACTCCAAATGAGTTGTTTTCTCAAACTTTATGGTTATTTCCAATATAAAAGTCATTAATTTTAGAAGATTGCAATGCAACTTATTTCATAGATATGATTCTTGATCTTCTTCATACTATAAAAGTTGATTATTTCCTTATGCCTCTTTGCCTTAACTTAAAACAGGCCTTTCACAAATAATCTCATATTTCCTTCTCACTCATTGGGTTTAAAGTCTCTTCACTCCGGAAACAGAGGAAGAATCAACAGCTTCCTGTTCTCTAATGATACCCCTAGGTCATTATGTTTTTATTGCCCTGAGGAATGACAAAATAATTGTCATATCAGAGCCACCTGATAGTTTTTAGCTCTACAAATTAACTAAGCTACAGAGTTTGTAAAAAAATATATATATGTATATACTGCTTTAAAATTACTATAATACAGAAACAGAGACCCAGAGTCATTTATAACAGTCACTGTGGAAAGCACTCTCCTTCTGGCAGACCCAACACTATATGCAATACTCTCTACCTGGCAGATAAAAAGAAAGTATGATAACGGATAGTTGCTTTTTGTAGAAAGAAACACATGGTTTCAAGAAGGCTTGAAGTTCATGTTTTTTTAAATCAGATTTCCTATTAATTACTTTATCTACATGAGGTAATTATCATTAGAATTAATGTAAGCAATTAAAGAAACCCTGCTCAATGTTTTTTTCTGCTTCTTGACTTTTCTCTGTTTCTTATTCCACTTGGCTGTCTGAAACATCAGAAGTATGCACATCTTTCTATTTTTTTATTACAAAATAATAAATATGGGTGTGGGTTTATGTCCACCTGATGAAAACCTCATTAATGTCAAATATAGTGTCTTAGGAAGCAGAGTCTGTTTGAAGTCCTAGAAAAAAATGTTAAAGCACCTGTATTGACAAACAACTTCACATTATCAAATTTGCTTCAAGTTTTGTTGACCTCTATTTTACCGAGAAATTTTTCAAATTTTCTATAAAGATCATTTGTTAGTTTTATGATTGCGTGATAAATATGTTAAAAGTATATTATACAATCATCTGTTGTATATTATAATTGTTTTACTATACCTCTCATCTTTAGAAGATGTTGTGTCATATATTAGCAAACAAGCATAAAGCATCAATGTGACAATATTTTACAATGACAGAAACTTACTCTGGATTATCTCTATCCTAGACAAAGGACTGACAAAACACAGTACTATTAAATTCTAAGTGTTCCAAAGTTATGGAACATGTATCTACCAAAACTCAAAAAGAACCTACAAACTTGAATAGAAAATACGCATATAAAATTTTATAAATAGAGAGACAGCATGAGAGAGAAGATGGCCAATGTGAGGCAGTTAAAGTGTATTTCTTCTATGGAGTAAGACAAGATAGAGTTTTCTCAGCACCCAGAGAGGAACCTGGCCAGCAGCATGTCCCAGGACTTATCAAGAAAAGTGACAACAAGCACATAGTACAGAGAAGAGAAAAATCCATTGACCTGGGGTGGGACTAGCTAGACATTCGCCTGAATCACCACAGACTGCTGGCAGCCTCCAGACACAGCAGGGAAAATGATTAAGGGGAGTCCAGGTGTTCTGGGCCCCTGCTGGATTGGCAGGCCCACTGAGCCTGTGGGACTCCACTCCCTCATGGCAAACTGCCTTTTCACAGCCATGCCCTGCCAAAGCCCATGTGGAATGGTGCAGCCTAAGCCACTGTAGCCCAGGAACTAAGCCCTTGCATGACTGCTTTCTAGCCAGCTGGGAGGAGACAGACCCCAAGGAAAAACTCTGAAGTTCTATGCTTCTGATGGACCTGGCAGGCCCCCCTGAACTTTGCAGGACTCCAGTCACTCATGAGAAACTGTCCTGTTCACAGTCATGCTCTGCCAAAAACCAGCATTGAGTGGTGCAGCCACATCCACCATAGCCCAGGAACTCAAGCCCTCGTGTGGATGCTCTCTAGACAGTCTGGGAGGAGTTGGGCCCAGGGGCAAACTCTGCAGAAGTGCTCTGCTCTGGCTGCAGGCTTGTCAGGGCCCTTGAGCCTTGTGGAACTCTAGTCCCTCATGGGAAACTCTGTGCTCTACCAAGTTTCATGCTAAGTGTTGCAGCCCTAGTTGCCAAAGCCCAGGAACTCAACCCTTGCGTGGTTGCTTTCTAGCCCACCTGGAAGGCGACCATCCCAAAAGCAAACTCGAGAGAGCAGTCAGTTCTTGACTGGGATGAGCTAAGTGAGAACACATGAGCCACTGAGGCTGGCTGCACGTTGGCATTCAGATCATAAACTGCCCGAGGACTTGTTGCCATAGTAACCGCTCACTCATGTGTAAACGACCCTGTGCCTGCCCTACATGGTAACATTGCCCCAGTGGCCCGGGACTCCCTTCTAATCCCCACTGGGGTGGCCAGAAATATGCACTGGTGGGGTTCTTGGACCGGTTTTCAATGTACTCCCCTCAAAGGCTCAAATAGATGGATAACTTGAGTAATCCTCAGAGCCCACCCTCTGCCTAGGTTGGTTGGGCATTTACTTGGAGCGAAATACAGCAAAGAATAACTCCACAGCTACCAAGGCAGCTGGCTTTCTCCCACAAGCACCACCTCCTGGCCAGAGGTCAACAGCACGGCCACCGTATCCTATACAATACTTCAGTTCTGGGAAAAGCCTGAGCCCAGACCCCAGTAACACCAATTTTCAAACCGCTTTGGCCACTCAGGATATCACAAGCCAGTGCAGCAACCCAGCACAGGACTGCATAGCTGGCAGTTGAGAAACTCCAAAGCCATATATAACCAAAGATTCCTTACAGTACCTGAGTCAGCCCTCTGCCAACCTCAAATAAGAAGAATTGGTCTACCCAAATGAGAAGCAACTAGAGAAATAATTCTGACAATATGAAAAGACAGAGTTCTCAAACACCACTGAAAGACCAGACCACACTAACTCTTCAGCAATGAACTGTAACCAAAATGAAACCTTTGAATCTTCAGGCATAGAATTCAAAAGGTTGACTACAAAATTGAACAATGAACTTCAGGAGAAAACTGAAAACCAACATAAACAAATTTAAAAACCTATTCAGAACTTGGAGGAAAAATTCTCTAAAGGTGTGGACACCATAAAAATAAAAAACAAGCTGATTCTAGAAATAAAGGAAACAATCAGGGAATTAAAAATAAAGTAGAAAGTTTTAACTATCGACTAGATCAAGCAAAAGAAAGGATCTCAGAACTTGAACAAGACTTTTGAATTAACCCAAGCAGACAGAAATAAAGAAAAATAATTGAGAAAATGAAACAATATCTCTAAGAAATGTAGGATTATGTAAAATGTCCGAACCTTAGAATCATAGGTGTTCCTGAGGAAGAAGAGAAAGCAACAGGTTTGAAAAATCTATTTGAGAGAATAATAGAGAATAACTTTCCTGGTCTTACCAGAGTTGTAAACACCCAGATACAAGAAACACAAAGAACCCCCAGAAGATTCAATGCAAAAAGGTTATCCCCAAGGCATACAATCATCTAGCTATGCAAAGTTAATGTAAAGGAATACATTTTAAGAGCAGTGAAACAAAATATCAAATAACTTACATAAGTAAACTTATCAGATGTACAACAGACTTCTCAGAAGAAGCCCTGAAAGCCAGAAGGGACTGGAGTCCATCTTCAATCTAGTCAAACAGAATAACAGTGAACTAAGGATTTTGTATCCCATGAATCTAAGTTTCATAAATGAAGGAGAAATGAAGTCTTTCTCAGATAAGCAAATACTGAGGGAATTTGTCACCACTAGGCTTGTTCTACAATAAATATACAAAGGAGTTCTAAATACTGAAACAAAAGGTCAAAATACACCAATAGAAAAATGGTGGAAGCCGGGCATTGTGGCTCAGCCTGTAATCCCACGCTTTGGGAGCCTGAGGTTAGTGGATTGCCTGAGCCCGCGGGTTCAAGATCCACCTGGGCAACTTGGCGAGACCTCATCTCTACAATAAATCAAAAAATTAGCCATATCTTTTTAGATACAGTTTGTATCTTTTTAGATACACTGTATCTTTTTAGATACAGTCTGGCAGAATGGAAAAACACACACACACACACACACAGTCCAAATATCCGGTGTCTCCAAGAGACTCACTTAACATACAAAGACTCCTATAAACTCAAGGTAAAGGGGTGGGAAAAATATTCCACCCAAATGGAAACCAAAATGAGCAGGAGTAGACATTATCGTATTAGGTAAAACAGACTTTAAATTAACAACAGCAAAAGAAGACAAAGAAGGTTTTTATATAATGATAAATGGATCAGTCCATTAGGAAGATATTACAGTTTTAAATATATATGTGTCTAATATCAGATCCCCAGTTTTAGAAAACAAGTTCTACTAGATCTAAAAAAAAAAAAGAAAGCAAGAAATAGACAGCAATACAATCATAATGGGAGACTTCAACATCCCACTGATAGCAGTAGACAGATCATCAAGGCAGAAAGTCAACAAAGAAACTTTGGAATTAAACCAGACCCTAGAACAAATAGAACTAACAGACATGTACAGAACCTTCCACCCCAAAACTACAGAGTACATATTTTTCTCAACAGCACATGGAAATTTCTTCAAGATAGACTATATGATAGGCCACAAATCAAGTCCTAATAAACTCAAAAAAATTAAAATTATATCCAGAACCTTCTCAGACCACAATGGAATAAAACTAGAAATTAACTCAACAAAAGAACTTGCAAATCCAAACAAAAACATGAAAGTTAAACAATCAACTCCTGAATGCTCCTTGGGTCAACAATGAAATCAAGACAGAAATGTAAACATTCCTCAAAATGAAACAAGGAGACAAGCTATTAAAACCTTGGGGATTCAGCCAAAGCTGTGCTCAGAGAAAAATGTATAGTGCTTAAGACCCATATTAATAAGATTGGAAGACTGCATATCAACAACCTAAAATCATACCTCAAGGAAACTAGAAAAACATGAACAAGTCAAGCCCAAAGTTAGCAGAAGAAAAAAATAATAATGAAGATCAGAGCAGAGCTAAATAAAACTGAAATTAACAAAAAAATCAGTAAAAGGATTGATGAAATTAAAAGATGGTTCTTTGAAAAGATAAACAAAATTGATAGACTGTTAGACAGAATAATCAAGAAACAAAGAGAAAAAATTCAAATTAGCTCAATCAGAAACGAAGATGGAGACTTTATAACTGATACAACAGAAATTCAAAAGGTCATCTGAGACTATTATGAACATCTCTACGCAAACAAACTGGAAATCTAGAGGTAATGAGCAAATTCCTGGAAACATACAACACTTCCAACCTTGAATCAGGAAGAAATAGAAATCCTGAATAGGCAAATAATGAGTGGCAAAGTTGAAACAGTAATTAGAAGTCTCCCAAAAAAAATGTCCAGGACATGATGGACTCACAGCTGAATTCTACCACACTTTTAAAGAAAAACTGGTACCAATTTTACTAAGCTATTCCACAAGATTGAAGGGTAGGGAATCCTCTCAAACTCATTCTACAAGGCCAGTATCATTCTGATACCAAGGCCAGGATCAGACAGAACAAAAAAAGAAAACTACAGACCAATAACCCTTAGGAACATACATGCAAAAATTCTCAACGAACTATTGGCAAACCAAATTCAACAGCACATTTAAAAGAAGAATAATAATACACCATGACTAAGTGGGTTTTATCCTAGGAATGCAAGGAGGGTTCAACATTTAAAAAGTCAATAAATGTGATCCACTACATAAACAAACTTAAAAATAAAAGCCATATGATCATTTCAATAGATGCATAAGTAGCATATGTCAAAACCTAGCATCCCTTCATGATAAAAATCCTCAGCAAAATAGGCATAGAAAAAACATTCCTCAAAATAATGAAAGCCATATATGATAAACCTACAGCCAATGTCATCCTCAATGGAGAAAAGTTGAACACGCTTCCTCTCAGAAGTGGAATAAAGCAAGGATGCCCACTTTCACCACTCTTATTCAACATAGTACTGGAAGTCCTAGCCACAGCAATCAGGCAAGAAAAATAAATAACGGGTATCCAAATTAGAAAAGAAGAAATTGAACTATTTCTGTATGCTGATAATATGATCTTATACCTAGAAAATCCTATAGACTCCTCCAAAAGACTCCTGGACTTGATAAGTGAATTTGGTAATGTTTCAGGACACAGAATCAACACACATATCAGTACCACTGTTATATGTCAATAGCAAACAAGCAGAGAATCAAATCAAGGACTCGATTCCATTTACAATGGCAGCCAAATATATTTAACCAAGAAATATTTTAACCAAGGAGGTGAAAGATCTCTACAAAGAGAACAACAAAACTCTGATGAAAGAAATTCTAGAGGACACAAACAAATGGACAAACATCCCATGAGCACGGATTTGAAGAATCAGCATCTTAAAATGACCATATTACCCAAAGTAATTTACAGACTCAACACAATCTCTTTCAAACTAACAATGTCACTTTTCACAGAATTAGAAGAAACAATCCTAAAATTCAGATGGAAGAACCAAAAAGGGCCAGAATAGTCAAAGCAAATAGAACAGAGCTGGAGGCATCATATTGCCTGACTTCAAACTATACTATAAGGCTGTGGGAACCAAAATAGCATGGTACTGGTATAAGAGCAGACATGTGGAACAATAGAACAGAATAGAAAATTTAGAAATAAACCCAAATACCTACAACCAACTGATCTTTGACAAAGCAGACAAAAATACACACTGGGGAAAAAGAGACCATATTCAACAAATGGTGCTAGAAATATTGGATAGCTGCATGCAGAAAAATGAAACTTGATCCTTATCTTTCCCCATGTACAAAAAATTAATTCGAGGTGGACTAAAGACCTAAATGTCAGACCTGAAACCATAAAAATCTTAGATAAAAACCTAAGAAAAACTCTTATGGACATAGGCCTAGGCAAAGAATTTATGGCTAAAATCTCAAAAGTAAATGCAACAAAAACAAAAATAAATAAGTGCGACTTAATTAAACTAAAAAGCATATGCACAGCAAAAGAAATAATCAACAGAGTAAATAGGCAAACTACGGAATGGGAGAAGATATTTACAAACTATACATCTGACAGAGGCCTAGTGCCCAGAATCTACAATGAACTCAAACAAATCAGCAAGGAAAAAGCAAATAAACCCATTAAAAAGTGGGCAAATGACATGAGCAGGCATCTCTCAAAAGAATGTATACAAATGACCAATAAACGTATGAAAAAATGCTCAACAACACAAATCATCAGGAGAATGCAAATTAAAAGCACAATGAGATATCACTTTATACCAGTCAGAATGGCCATTTTTAAAAAATAAAAAAATAGGGGTCTGGCGGCAAGATGGCAATGGGGCAACCCAGTGTCTGAAGCCCTCTGCAAGGGAGATCTGCAGTGGGTCTCTGACTCTCGCCCCAGGGGGCTGGGGACCCCAGCATCGCAACCTGCTCTTCAGACAGAGCTCGGCTGTTGCCACCTCTGGGACTTCGCAATGACTGGACAGTTACTGCAGTGCAAACAGTCCCGCCGCCGCGGCCGCCTCCGCCCCTCCCCCCACTGCCGCTGCCATTGCCGCTGCCGCCATGGCCTCTGTGATGGGTAGCACATCACACCACCCAGCCGGCGATCCACACCAAACCCCTTCAGGGAAGATCTGCTGGGATTCTGCCACCTCTCCTGCGTCCGAGACTGTCCTGCCCGCCTGGTGTGGGGTTCCTGTTGCCTGCTAGGAGGTAGGCAGCCATCTTGTTCCTGTCTGACCCCACCCCCTCTGGGGCGAGCAGCTGAGATAACACCACCTGCTGGCGATTCAAGGTAACAACACCGAAACGGGAGAAACAAGCTTGATGAAGACATAGACCAAACTGCTGAACGGAGGTTAATGTGAACTGTCCTTCACAGCAATCAGGGGCAAGTGACCCTAACTGCAAACTAATTCACCAGCTTGAAAAGAAAACTAGAAATCAGACCTGAAAGGACATTGGACTTAAACAAAATATCTCAGAGTGTGCTTCATTGATTCTATTAGTTTAATGACTTAATTCTATACCTACTGTATTGTTCCCGTTTTTCTTTTTTCCCTTTCCTTTTCTCTCTTCTTCTCTCTGTAAACCATATCTTTGTATAGAGGAACAGCACACTAACAAGGTGGTTGGTTAGCTTGTATGTTAGCATCACTATATGTTCTATTGTTATTTTTTATTTTCTTGTATGAGAGTTGGTTCATCTGTAGCTGTGGTCTATTGATTTTATCTGTTTCAGTATAGGCTTCTTTCTCTATTTGTTGGCACACTTGTTTGTTTCCCCCTTTACTCCTCTATCTCTCCACTCCCCTCTTCAACCCACTATCTGCTCCATTCTCTCCCCTCTGCTAACCACATTTTATCTCAGGGAGTAAACCTACAACCCCACTGCATGGACAGATTCCAAGGCAGTGGGAAGTAGGTTCCAGATTATCCACACACCTGTCAGCGAATACCAGGACTTGTAGACAGATTTTGAATCACAGCTCTCCCCTTAAGTACATCTCAAAACTGCAAAAAGGACCACCTCCAAACTACAGTGCAACTTCAGAATTCAACAAAGTAAGAGGACATACATAAAGAATAGGAGATTGAACAAACAGAAGTAAAACCAATCCCTTTACCCCTGAATAACAGAATTAAAGAAGATGGTGACGTGGAGGGAAGGAAAAAGTAGGGAGGGGGAAAAACTGCACAAATGAAGAAAAACCAAAAGAAGAATATAGGTCTTACAGAGACCCCTGGGAAATCAGACACTAAGAAAATAGATTCTGGAACACAGACAATGAAGAGTCCCCAGCATGACTGGTTACATGCAACAAACCCAGACATCAAGACATTAATGGAGAGAATTTAAAAAATTGAGGAGAGACAAGAGGAAAATAGGAAGGAGATGATGTCAGAAATGACAACAGTAAAGAATACTGTGATGGAAATGAACAACAGACTAATAAGCATGGAAAGCAGAATCAGCGAAGCAGAAGAAAGAATCTCAGAGCTCGAAGACCAAAACACAGAACTAACCCAAACTGTCAAAAGCATAGAAAAGAAGCTCAAAAAGACAGAAAAAACCTGCAAGAGATGAATGATCACTTCAAGAGACCAAACCTAAGAGTAATTTGGCTTCCTGAGGCAGAAAGAGAAACAGAAGCCACACTGGAACAAACATTTCATGAAATCATTCAAGAAAACTTCCCTCATCTCATTAAGGATGAAAAAACTCAAACACAAGAGACTCAGAGAACCCCTGCAAGACAACAAATGAGAAGACCATCTCCCAGACACATAATAATTCGCTTAAACAAAGTAACTATGAAAGAAAAAATCCTAAAGGCAGCAAGAGAAAAAGGCCAGACTACCTACCAGGGAAAACCAATTAGAATAGCAGCAGATTTATCCACAGAAACACTTTAGACCAGGAGAACCTGGAGCTCCATCTTTAAAGTTCTAAAAGAAAAACAATTTCAATCAATAATAACTTACCCAGCCAAACTAAGCTTCATTAGTGAGGGAGAATTGAAATCTTTTCCAGACATCCAATCCCTAAGAACCTATGCTGCCACCAGACCACCTCTACAAGAAACACTTACGAAAGTACTGAACACAGAAGAAAAAGAAAAAAGAACAACAGCATTCTTCACAAGAGAACAGGCAAAAGATTAAAAACACACATGAACCAACTCCAAAACCCAAAGAAAGACAACAAATAAACAGGAACAACTCTGTAAGAACCTTATGACAGGGATCAACTCTTGCATTTCAATTATTAGCCTAAATGTGAACGGACTAAATGCACCACTGAAAAGACATAGAATGGCAAATGGATAAAATATCATCAGGCAACAATCTATTGCCTTCAAGAGACTCACCTCACTAGAAAGGACATCCATAGATTCAAAGTAAGAGGATGGGAAACAAACTTTCAGGCGAACGGAATACAAAAAAAAGGAGGAGTAGTGATCTTAATTTCAGATAAAATACCCTTCAAGCTATTAAAAATCAAAAAAGATACAGAAGGCCACTACATAATGATAAAAGGCTCAATCCATCAACAAGAAATATCTATCCTAAACATATATGCACCCAACATAGGTGCGCCAACTTTCATAAAGCAACTTCTTGGAAAACTAAAGAAAGATATTGACTCTAACACTATCATAACTGGGGACTTTAATACCCCACTCTCAACCCTAGACAGATCATCAGGACAAAAAATCAACAAGGAGATCCGGAACCTCAATGTGACTTTGGACCAAATGGACTTAATTGATACCTACAGAACACTCCATCCAAAGACCACAGAATACACATTCTACTCATCACCACATGGAACATATTCTAAGATCGACCACATACTCGGCCATAAATCAAGCATAAGCAAATTTAAAAGGACCGAAATTCTACCAAACACCTTCTCGGACCACAGTGGAATAAAAATAAACATTGACACCAACAAAGTCCCCCCAAAACCCACAAAGACATGGACACTAAACAGCATGATGCTAAACAACTCCTGGGTCAATGATGAAATCAAAACAGGGATCAAAAGATACCTGGAAACAAATGAAAATGAAGAAACATCTTACCAAAACCTCTGGGATGCCCTGAAAGCTGTAGTAAGAGGGGAATTTATATCCCTACAACACACATGAAGAAAATGGAAGGAACAGAAATTCACAACCTAACAAGCCACCTAAAGAAGCTGGAAAAGCAAGACCACAAAAACCCTAATTTCAGCAGAAGAATCCAGATCACCAAAATAAAAGCCCCAAATCCAGGGACAAAGAAGACAAAAAGATAATACAAAAAAATCAATGAAACAAAAAGCTGGTTCTTCGAAAGGGTAAACAAGATTGATGGTCCCCTAGCTAGACTGACCAAGAAAAAAACGAGAAAAAAACCAAATAAGCACAATCAGAAACACAAAAGATGAAGTCACATCTGACCCTGAAGAAATACAAAAATCATTAGAGACTACTACGTACACTTGTATGGAAACAAACTTGAAAACCATAAGGAAATGAAGGACTTTCTGACATCACACAACCTACCTAGGTTGGAACAAGAAGAAATTGAGACCCTAAATAGACCAATAACAATCAAGGAAATCGACTACGTTATAAGAAAACTTCCTACAAAAAAAAGCCCTCGTCCAGATGGCTTTCCAGAAGAATTCTACAAGACATTCAAGGAGGAGCTGATACCAATCCTACTGAAAGTATTCCAGGTGATTAAAAAAGATGGAACTCTCCCCAAATCATTTTACGAAGCCAACATCACATTGATACCCAAGCCAGGTAAAGATCCAACAAAGAAAGAGAACTACAGGCCAATATCTTTGATGAACATAGATGCTAAAATTCTCAACAAGATCCTAGCAAACCGGATTCAGCAATACATCTCAAAAATCATCCACCATGACCAAGTAGGCTTCATTCCTGGGATGCAAGGCTGGTTCAACATTCGTAAAACCATAAATGTAATTAAATACATCAACAGATGTCAAAACAAAAACCACATGATCATATCATTAGATGCAGAAAAAGCTTTTGATAAAATCCAGCACCCCTTCTTGATAAAAACCCTTGAACATCTAGGCATACGGGGAACATACCTCAAAATAGTAAAAGCCATCTACGATTAACCAGCCAGCATACTCCTAAATGGACAAAAATTGGAAACAATTCCCCTGAAAACTGGAACTAGACAAGGATGCCTACTCTCTCCCCTCCTGTTCAACATAGTATTGGAAGTCCTGGCTAGAGCAATCAGAGAAGAGGAGGCAATCAGAGGTATTCAAATAGGAAAAGAGGAAGTCAAGTTATCTCTCTATGCAGATGATATGATTGTGTACCTTGAAAACCCAAGAGAATCTCTCAAAGGCCTCCTTACATTGATAAAGGCCTTTGGTAAAGTCTCAGGATACAAAATAAATGTACAAAAGATAATCACATTTCTCTACACCAATAATAAACAAACAGAAACCCAAATAAAAATAACAATTCCATTCACAATAGCCACAAAAAAAATGAAATACCTTGGCATCTTCCTAACCAGAGACGTGAAAGACCTTTACGATGAAAATTACAAAACACTGCTCAAAGAAATCAAAGCTGACATGAACAAGTGGAAAAATATCCCTTGCTCATGGATCGGAAGAATCAACATTGTGAAGATGTCCATCTTACCTAAGCAATCTACAAATTCAATGCAATACCCATTAAATTACCAACAACATTCTTCTCAGACTTA
>NW_007251171.1:1988-2513 GCF_000164805.1 Carlito syrichta | reverse complement strand
TTTTTCCAGATTTCAAAGATTTTTGTTTTCGTGGTTCATATCTAGTTTCTGTAGCTCCTTTTCTTCCTCTTTTTACCTTTCTTCCTCCTCCTTCTCCTGCTTTTCCACTTTCATTTTCGTTTTCTTCGACACACTTTCAACATGTATCAATCATCATGCAAAATGATCTGTGGGCCTGTCTTTGCCAATCCCTGATCTCATAGCTTTGAGCAAATCGATTTTTTCATTTTATTTTATTTTGTTATAGAGATAAGGTGTACAAGCAAGGATTAACAATATAAGTAGCTGCAAGCAGGTGACGTGTGTGCCTCCAACTGGCCCTCACTTTCCCTGGTTTGGAACCAGGTACTCTTTGTGTACAATCCCCTTCCTTTATCCTCTGGCAGTGCCCAGTGACTGCTGATCCCTCCCTTGTGCCAATGTGATTAATGTTCAGGTCCCACTTATGAGTTAGAACATGTGGTATTCAGTTCTTTGCTTATGTGGTAGATCACTGAGTCTCCCACTCCATCAATTTGCTGAAAA
>NW_007251171.1:0-1298 GCF_000164805.1 Carlito syrichta | reverse complement strand
TGAGTTGGAGTCTCACGCGGTCGCCCATACTGGAGTGCAGTGGCCGCTTCCGGCCGCCGCAGCCTCAACCTGCTGGACTCCGGCGATCCTTCCGCCTCAGCCTTCCAAGTAGCCAGTATTACAGGCATGCGCCACCACGCCCGGCTGATTTTTTGATTTATTGTAGAGATGAGGTCTCGCTGCCCAGGAGGGTCTCGAACCCGTGACTCAGGCAATCCACTCACCTCAGCCTCCCAAAGGTGCGGGATTATAGGCTGAGCCACCAAGCCCGGCTTGTATATCTACTTTTTAAAAAGTGTCTATATAAGTCCTTTGCACATTTTTTAAACATGTTTTTATTTTAAAATTGTGGGGTACAGTTAAGGGTTAGGTATACAAATATGCATCCTTCAGGCACCCTTGTTGATAAGGGGTGTCCCCCCTTCCCCAGACAATTTTGACTACCATTACTCCCACCACCCTTACCTTCCCTGCCCCCCCATAGATTCCCACCACTGTCTATCTTTTTCTTACAGTATTACGATAGATGTTCGAGGTCCACTTATGAGTGAGAACATGTGATACTCAGATCTTTGTTGCTGTGAAGGAATACTCAGTCTTATAGACTCTAGTTCCATTCAGGTTGTGGAATTCATGATTTTGTTCTTTTTTCTGGCTGCTTAGTATTCCATCGTGTATATGTACCACATTTTTTTAATCCAGTCCTCTTTTGATGGGCAGCATGGTTGCTTCCAGGTTTTTGCTATTGTGAACAATGCTGTGATAAACATACATGGGCAAGTATCTTGTTCATAGAGTGATTTGAGTTCTTCAGAGTATATTCCCAGTAGGGAGATTGTGGGGTCATATGGGAGGACAATATTTGGAGCTTTTAGGAATCACCACACTGCTTTCCACAGAGGTTGCACTAGTTTACACTCCCACCAACAGTGTAGAAGTGTTCCCTTTTCACCACATCCTCTCCAGCATCTGTTATTTTTTGAGTTATTCATAATGGCAATTCCGACTGAAATTAGGTGGCATCTCAGTGTAGTTTTAATTTGCATCTCCTTGATTATTAGTGAGGTCAAACATTTCTTCATGTGTCTGTTGGCTGCTTGTATGTCTTCTTTTGTGAAGTGTCTGTTCATACCTTTGGCCCACTTTGTAATGGGGTTGTTTGTTTTTTTTTCTTTTCAGCACTTTTGAGTTCCTTGTAGATCTAAGATGTTAGGCCTTTGTCAGACATGGAGTTGGCAAATACCTTTTCTCAGTCTGTGGGCTGTCTCCCTGCTCTCTTGATGGTTTCTTTGGCTTTG
>NW_007251170.1:1741-6277 GCF_000164805.1 Carlito syrichta | reverse complement strand
CCATAGGCTCATTTATCTCTCTCACTGCAGTTATATTAATAGTCTTTATAATTTGAGAAGCCTTCGCTTCAAAACGAGAAGTACTAGCAGTTGAATTACCAGCTACAAACCTTGAATGACTCCACGGCTGCCCTCCACCTTATCATACATTCGAAGAACCTACCTATGTAAAGGCATAACTAATTACAAGAAAGGAAGGAATTGAACCTCCCAAAATTGGTTTCAAGCCAACTCCATAACCACTATGACTTTCTTTATAAAATACTAGTAAAACTATTACATAACTTTGTCAAAGTTAAATTACAGGTTAAATTCTTGTGTATTTTCATGGCACATCCTCTCCAACTGCTATCTTATTTGAAGCAACATTAATCCATACCCTAATTATTATTACACAATGAGGAAACCAAACAGAATGACTAAATGCCAGCCTTTATTTTTTATTTTATACACTAATTGGGTCACTTCCCCTACTCATTGCCCTCATTTACACCCAAAATCTCCTAGGAACATTAAACATAATAATTAACCCCCTTACTATACAGAACCTTCCCAACTCTTGATCAAATAATATTCTTTGATTAGCTTGCATACTAGCCTTTATAGTAAAAATACCTCTATATGGACTTCACTTATGATTACCCAAAGCCCATGTCGAAGCTCCAATCGCAGGCTCTATAGTCCTTGCAGCAATCTTACTAAAACTCGGAGGATATGGAATAATACGAATAACAATTATTCTAGACCCATTAACAGAATATATAGCCTACCCTTTCCTAATACTCTCCCTATGAGGCATAATTATAACTAGTTCTATCTGCCGATGCCAAACAGATTTAAAATCACTCATTGCCTACTCCTTGGTTAGCCACATAGCACTTGTTATCGTAGCAATCCTTATCCAAACCCCATGAAGTTTCATTGGAGCCACAGTCCTTATAATTGCCCACGGCCTTACCTCTTCCCTATTATTCTGCCTAGCAAACACAAACTCTGAGCGCATTCACAGCCGAACAATAGCCCTAGCCCGTGGCCTCCAAACCCTCCTACCTCTTGCAACAACATGATGACTACTTGCTAGCCTAACCAACCTAGCCCTCCCCCTAACCATTAACTTAATTGGTGAATTATCTGTAATAATAGCATCTTTTTCATGATCACATTTAACTATTATTTTAATAGGCCTTAATACACTAATCACTGCCCTATACTCCCTACATATACTAATCATAACACAACGAGGAAAATATACATATCATATCAGCAGCATTAAACCCCCCTTCACCTGAGAAAATACATTAATAATTATACACCTACTACCCCTAATCCTACTATGTACTAACCCCAAATTAATTATAGGGAATATATACTGTAAATATAGTTTAAGCAAGACATTAGATTGTGAATCTAATAATAGAAGCCAAAAATTTCTTATTTACCAAGAAACTATGCAAGAACTGCTAACTCATGCCTCCATATATAACAATCTGGCTTTCTTACTTTTAAAGGATAGAAGTAATCCATCGGTCTTAGGAACCGAAAAATTGGTGCAACTCCAAATAAAAGTAATAAATTTATTCTCATCTTCCATCCTTCTCTCACTTACACTTCTAATCACCCCTTTTATTATGACAACAACTAAAAAATATAACAATTACACCTACTCCAACTATGTAAAAAACTCTATTGCCTGCGCATTTATAGCAAGCTTAGTCCCAATAATCATATTTTATACACAAATCAAGAAACAGTCATTTCTAACTGACACTGAATAACCATCCAAACTATAAAATTCTCCCTGAGCTTCAAAATAGATTATTTCTCCATAATTTTTGTACCAGTAGCTCTCTTCATTACATGATCTATTATAGAATGCTCAATATGATATATACATTCAGACCCTAATATTAATCGCTTCTTCAAATATTTACTCCTATTCCTCATTACCATACTAATTCTAGTTACCGCTAACAACCTATTTCAACTTTTCATCGGATGGGAAGGAGTCGGTATTATATCTTTCCTCCTCACTGGATGATGATACGGACGAACAGACGCAAACATAGCAGCCCTACAAGCAATCCTCTATAACCGAATCGGAGACATTGGCTTTATTTTAGCTATAGCATGATTCCTAACTTATTCCAATTCATGAGAATTTCAACAAATATTCATTCTCAACCCAGACTCAAACACACTCCCTTTACTAGGCCTTCTTCTAGCAGCTATAGGAAAATCTGCACAATTTGGACTCCACCTATGACTTCCTTCCACCATAGAAGGTCCAACTCCCGTTTCCGCCCTACTCCACTCAAGCACTATAGTTGTAGCCGGAATTTTCCTACTAATCCGATTTTATCCCCTCTTAGAAACAAACAAAATAATCCAAACCATTGCACTATGCTTAGGGGCTATTACCACCCTATTCACAGCAATCTGCGCCCTAACACAAAATGACATTTAAGAAATCGTCGCATTCTCCACCTCCAGCCAATTAGGCCTTATAATAGTAACTATCGGCATTAATCAACCCCACCTAGCATTTCTCCATATCTGTACCCACGCCTTCTTCAAAGCCATACTTTTCATATGCTCAGGGTCTATTATCCATAGTCTAAACGACGAACAAGATATCCGCAAAATAGGAGGCCTACTTGTAACTTTACTCTTTACCTCTTCCTTATTGGAAGCCTTGTACTTACAGGCATTCCTTTCCTTACAGGTTTTTACTCTAAAGATCTTATTATTGAAGCTGCCAACATTTCATATACCAACGCCTGAGCCCTCTCTATTACACGACTTGCCACATCCTTAACAGCCGTATACAGCACCCGCATTATCTTCTTCACACTCCTAGGTCAACCTCGATTCCCAGCTTTAACAAACATCAACGAAAACAATCCCCTTCTAATCAATCCCATTAAACGCCTAGCCCTAGGCAGCATTTTTGCAGGATTTCTCATTTCAAATTCTATCCCTCCCATAACAAGCCCACAAATAACCATACCCTTATACTTAAAATTTTCAGCACTCATCGTCACCATTTTAGGATTTACAATAGCAATGGAACTCAATAACCTCACATATTTCCTCAAACTAAAATATCTCACTCAACCCCTCCTCTTTTCTAACTTACGAGGCTTTTTCCCAATTACAATTCACCGCCTATATCCTCTTATGAAATTATATATTAGCCAAAACACAGCATCATCACTTCTAGATCTACTCTGACTAGAAAAAACAAAACCAAAAAATATATAAACCTATATGCACCCAGATCAGAGCACCTAAACACATTTAAAGCAAATATTAATACATCTGGAGGAAGAGATAGACTGCAGTCGAGAAACAGTAGACAAATTCAGCACCCTATTTATAACAATTGACAGGTCATTCAGACAGACACCAGTAAGGAAATATAAAACTTAAACTATGCTTTAAGTCAAGTAGACCTAACAGACATTTACAGAACATTCCATTTAACAGCAACAGAATACGCATCATTCTCAAGTGCACGCAAAACATTATCTGTGATAGAGATCATATGTTAGGTCACAAAAAAAATCTTAATAAATTTAAGAAGATTGAAGTCATATGAAGTATCTTTTCCAACCACAATGATATGAAACTTTTAGTTAATAATAGGAGTGTGGAAAAATGTTAAATTACATGCTTCTGAGCAACCAAGGGGACAAAGAAAATTAAAAGGTAATTTTAAATATCTTGAGACAAATTAATATGGACACACAACATACCAAAATGTATGAAACACATCAAAAGCAGTTCTAAAAGGGAAATTTATAGAAATAAATACCTACATAAAAAGAAAACCGCAAATAAAAAGCATAACATTACACTTCAAGAAACTAGAAAAACAGCAAACTAAGTCCAAACTTAGCAGAAGGAAGAAAATAAAACTACAAGCAAAAATAAATAAAATAGAGACTACAAAACAAGAAGAAAAATTAAAAAACTAAAAGTTGGTTTCTGAAAACATCAATAAGCCTTTAGCTTGCCTAATTAAAAAAAGACTCAAACAAAATCAGAAATTAAAGAAGATACATTAAAGCTGAGATCACAGAAATACAAAGGATTATAAAAGGCTATTATGAATAATTATAGAGCAACAAATTGCATTATCTAAAAGAAATATATCCCAAATCATCTTTTAAATAATTATTTTATTTTTAAAATGTGGGGTACAAATGATGGTTAGGTATATACATTGTCATTATACAAGTAAAGTGTGAGTACCCTTATTGATGTTATGTGCCACCCCTCCCCTGGCGGTATCCCACTACTGCCAATCCCTTTCTTATAGTATTATGACAAATGTTCAGGGTCCACTTAGGAGTGCGTAAATGTGGTACTGAATTCTATGTTTCTGTGATAAATCACTGAGTACGATAGGCTCTAATTCAATCCACATTGCTGCAAAGTTTATAATTTTGCTTTCTTTATGGCTGCATAATATTCCATCATGTAAATGTACATTTTCTTTATCCAGTCCACTTTTGAAGGACAGCACGGTTGGTT
>NW_007251170.1:0-1664 GCF_000164805.1 Carlito syrichta | reverse complement strand
GGTTAGGTGTACAATTACGTTTCATTCAGGCACCCTGTTGATAAGAGGTGTTTCCCATCCGCTGACAGATATTTGCTACTGTTAATCCCATCCCCCTCCCCCCATAGATTCCCAGTATCATCAGTCATTTTCTTATAGTATTGCATTGGATGTTCAAGGTCCATTATATGAGTGAGAACATGTGATATTCGGATCTTTGTTTCTGTGAGAGGTCACTCAGTATTATAGACTCTAGTTCCATACAGGTTGCAGCGAAATTCACGATTTTGTTCTTTTTTATGGCTGCGTAGTATTCCATCATGTATATGTACCACATTTTTTAAGCCAGTCCTCTTTTGATGGGCAGCATGGTTGTTTCCAGGTTCTTGCAATTGTGAACAACGCTGCGATAAACATACGTGTGCAGGTATCTTTTTTATAGAGTGATTTGTGTTCTTCAGGGAATATTCCCAGTAGGGGGATTGCAGGGTCATATGGAAGGTCAATTTTTAGAGCTTTTAGGAATCGCCACACTGCTTTCCACAGAGGGTGCACTAGTTTACACTCCCACCAACAGTGTAGAAGTGTTCCCTTTTCACCACATCCTCTCCAGCAGCTGTTATTTTTTGAGTTGTTGATAACTGCCATTCTGACTGGAGTCAGGTGGTATCTCAGTGTGGTTTTGATTTGCATCTCCCTGATGATTAGTGAGGTTGAGCATTTCTTCATGTGCTTGTTGGCTGCTCGAATGTCTTCTTTTGTGAAGTGTCTGTACATATCTTTTGCCCATTTTATAATGGGGTTGTTTCTTTTCTTCTTTTCAGTACGTTTCAGTTCCTTGTAGATCCAGGATGTTAAGCCTTTGTCAGACCCAGAGTTGGCAAATACTTTTTCCCAGTCTGTAGGCTGTCTCCCTGCTATCTTGATGGTTTCTTTGGCTTTGCAGAAGCTTGTCAGTTTAATAAGGTCCCATTTGTCTATCTTCTCTCTTAAGTCCTGTGGGTTTCAGGTTTTGTACAGGAATTGGATGCCAGTTCCGATTTCCATGAGAGTATTTCCTTCCTTTTCTAAGGTTCTTATGGTTTGAGGTTTTACATTTAGGTCTCTGATCCATTTGGAGTTAACCTTTGTGCATGGGGATAGATAGGGGTCCTGTTTCAATCTTCTGCATGTGGTCAGCCAGTTTTCCCAGCACCATTTACTGAATAGGTTCTCCTCTCCCCATTGGTAGGTGGTGGGGGCTTTGTCGAAGATGAGTTGGTTGAGAAATTGAGGTTTTGCTTCTGGAATCTCAATTCTGTTCCATTGATCTATATGCCTGTTCCTGTACCAATACCAAGCTGTTTTGATGATTGTAGCTTTATAGTAAAGTTTGAAGTCTGGTATTGTGATACCACCTGTTTTTTTTTTTTTTTTTTTGCTGTGGATTGTTCTGGCTATTCTTGGACGTTTGTGTTTCCATATGAATTCCTGTGTTGTTTTTTCTAGGTCTGAGAAGAATGTTGTTGGTAATTTAATGGGTATTGCATTGAATTTGTAGATTGCCTTAGGTAAGATGGACATCTTCACAATGTTGATTCTTCCGATCCATGAGCATGGGATATTTTTCCACTTGTTCATGTCGGCTTTGATTTCTTTGAGCAGTGTTTTGTAATTTTCATTGTAAAGGTCTTTCACGTCTCTGG
>NW_007251169.1:268847-270127 GCF_000164805.1 Carlito syrichta | reverse complement strand
ATAATAATAATAATAATAACCCAATCCTAAAACCACCCATTTCTAAAAAAATGCCAACCCCAAAACTCACTCCTCAACACTCATAAAAATTAAAAGTCAACAACAGATCAATGCAAAAACAACTGTCTGTGATTGTTTCTGCCTACCCTCCCCTCTTGAGAATATACTGTTCTTTTTTCTAAATTTTAATCAATATTTTTTATTATGATTTTGTGGGGTACAGTTAAGAGTTAGGTGTATAATTACATTTCATTCAGGCACCCTGTTGATAAGAGGTGTTTTACCATCCCCAGACAGATATTTGTGACTGTTAATCCCATCCCCCTCCCCCCACCATAGTTTCCCAGTACTGTCAGTCATTTTCTTACAGTATTACATTGGATGTTCAAGGTCCATTATATGAGTGAGAACATGTGATACTCGGATCTTTGTTTCTGTGAGAGGTCACTCAGTATTATAGACTCTAGTTCCATCCAGGTTGCTGCGAAATTCATGATTTTGTTCTTTTTTATGGCTGCATAGTATTCCATCGTGTATATGTACCAAATTTTTTTAATCCAGTCCTCTTTTGATGGGCAGCATGGTTGTTTCCAGGTTCTTGCTATTGTGAACAATGCTGCGATAAACATACGTGTGCAAGTATCTTTTTTATAGAGTGATTTGAGGTCTTCAGGGTATATTCCCAGTAGAGGAATTGCAGGGTCATATGGAAGGTTGGTTTTTAGAACTTTTAGGAATCACCACACTGCTTTCCACAGAGGTTGCACTAGTTTACACTCCCACCAGCAATGTAGAAGTGTTCCCTTTTCACCACACCCTCTCCAGCAGCTGTTATTTTTTGAGTGGTTGATAATTGCCATTCGGACTGGAGTTAGGTGGTATCTCAGTGTGGTTTTGATTTGCATCTCCCTGATGATTAGTGAGGTTGAGCATTTCTTCATGAGTTTCTTGGCTGCTCGGATGTCTTCTTTTGTGAAGTGTCTGTTCATATCTTTTGCCCATTTTATAATGAAATACCTTGGCATCTTCCTAACCAGAGACATGAAAGACCTTTACAATGAAAATTACAAAACACTGCTCAAAGAAATCAAAAATGACACAAACAAGTGGAAAAATATCCCATGCTCATGGATTGGAAGAATCAACATTGTGAAGATGTCCGTCTTACCTAAGGCAATCTACAAATTCAATATAGTACCCATCAAATTACCAGGAACATTCTTCTCTGACCTGGGAAAAAACAACACAGGAATTCATATGGAAACACAAACATCCAGAAT
>NW_007251169.1:238580-268827 GCF_000164805.1 Carlito syrichta | reverse complement strand
AAGATCCTAGCAAACCGGATTCAGAATACATCTCAAAAATCATCCATCATGACCAAGTAGGCTTCATTCCTGGCATGCAAGCCTGGTTCAAGATTCGTAAGACCATAAATGTAATTAAATACATCAACAGATGTCAAAACAAAAACCACATGATCATATCACTAGATGCAGAAAAAGCTTTTGATAAAATCCAGCACCCCTTCTTGATAAAAATCCTTGAACATCTAGGCATACGGGGAACATACTTCAAAATAGTAAAAGCCATGTACGAGAAACCCACAGCCAGCATACTCCTAAATGGACAAAAATTGGAACCAATTCCCCTGAAAACTGGAACTAGACAAGGATGCCCACTCTCTCCCCTCCTGTTCAACATAGTATTGGAAGTCCTGGCTAAAGCAATCAGAGAAGAGGAGGCAATCAGAGGTATTCAAATAGGAAAAGAGGAAGTCAAGTTATCTCTCTATGCAGATGATATGATGGTGTACCTTGAAAACCCAAGAGAATCTGTCAAAGGTCTCCTTACATTGATAAAAGCCTTTGGCAAAGTCTCAGGATACAAAATAAATGTACAAAAGACAATCGCATTTCTCTACACCAATAATAAACAAACAGAAACCCAAATAAAAAACACAGTTCCATTCACAAAAAAAATGAAATACCTTGGCATCTTCCTGACCAGAGACGTGAAAGACCTTTACAATGAAAATTACAAAACACTGCTCAAAGAAATCAAAGCCGAAATGAACAAGTGGAAAAATATCCCATGTTCATGGATCGAAAGAATCAACATTGTGAAGATGTCCATCTTACCTAAGGCAATCTACAAATTCAATGCAATATCCATTAAATTACCAACAACATTCTTCTCAGACCTAGAAAAAACAACACAGGAATTCATATGGAAACACAAACATCCAAGAATAGCCAGAACAATCCTCAGCAAAAAAAACAAAGCAGGTGGTTTCACAATACCAGATTTCAAACTTTACTATAAAGCTACAATCATCAAAACATCTTGGTATTGGTACAGGAACAGGCATATAGATCAATGGAACAGAATTGAGATTCCAGAAGCAAAACCTCAATTTCTCAACCAACTCATTTTCAACAAAGCCCCCACCACCTACCAATGGGGAGAGAAGAACCTATTCAGTAAATGGTGCTGGGAAAACGGGCTGACCACATGCAGAAGATTGAAACAGGACCCCTATCTATCCCCATGCACAAAGGTTAACTCCAAATGGATCAGAGACCTAAATGTAAAACCTCAAACCATAAGAACCTTAGAAAAGGAAGGAAATACCCTCATGGAAATCAGAAGTGGTATCCAATTCCTGAACAAAACCCGAAACCCACAGGTCATAAGAGAGAAGATAGACAAGTGGGACCTTATTAAACTGACAAACTTCTGCAAAGCCAAAGAAACCATCAAGAGAGCAGGGAGACAGCCTACAGACTGGGAAAAAGTATTTGCCAACTCCAGGTCTGACAAAGGCTTAACATCCTGGATCTACAAGGAACTCAAATGTGCTGAAAAGAAAAAAACTGTTCTTTATTTAATAAAGCTACTTTATCCCACTTCTCCATGTGTCTCTTTGTGAATTCTTTCCAAACATACACACAAAATCCCAGTCACCAACGCCCCCCACACTGAGAGAAATACACCATCTCCCAGTAACACTTAGATTATGTGCATTTGATTCTTGGTGTGTCTTGTCCAGAGTAAAGCTTAAAGCATAGCCTAGCCTAGTCTAGGGTTTTGTATAAAGATTTCTATGGAAACATCTTAGCTTCCTATGCTGAAAGATTCTTATTTTGACCTTTGAAAAAGCAGAAGGAAAAAGACAAACCTTAGAGAAAGTGGATATGCTGGGCTCGGTGGCTCAGCCTGTAATCTCGCACTTTGGGAGCCCACGGGTTCGAGACCCACCTGGGCAAATTGGCGAGAGCTCATCTCTGCAACAAATCAAAAAAATTAGCTGGACGTGGTAGCATATGCCTGTAGTTCCAGCTACTTGGAAGGCTGAGATGGAAGGATAGCTGGAGCCCAGCAGGTCGAGGCTGCAGTGGCCAGGATCGTGCCACTGCACTCCAGTCTGGAGTGAGACTCCAACTCAAAAGAAAAAAGAAAAAAAAAGAAATAGAAAAGTGGATATTATGTTGGCATAGTGTGTTTGATCTCAGTATGGGAAAAGATTTTATTTTCCTCCTTGATTCTTATTCTGTATCTAGGGCTTCAAGATGAAAACAGTTTTTCTTTTTTCATTTTCTATTTAATTTTTATACAATTGAAAATTTAATTTTTCTATTTTTGGAAAAAGCATAGGATATTTTGCTTTGTGAGTTCTTGGAAAACAAATATTTTGGCCCTCTTTTTCCTTTCTGGCAGATTTATAAAATTCAAATTTGATATAACTTTGAGCACATTTAACCACTGCATTTATTCAGCTAATCTATGTGTTATATTCACAAATACAACTATATTAATGTCTACTAATTTGTAATTTTCGAAGTTCTTTTTTTTATAGTAGCTCTTTTTGTTCCTATGATACTTATTAGGTGAACAAGAAAGACAATAACCTTTTGTTATCTTTAACAGATAGAGACACTGAGAATCATTGAGATTAAGTCACTTGCCTGGGAACAAATAACTGGTAAGTGATAGAGATTAATCTTTAGGCTCCTAACATAGTACACTTTTCACTGAACTGTACTGCCTTGTGAAAAGATTTCAGAAATAGTAAAAACCATTACATGGCATAGATGCTAAAAGTGAATAACCTTTTGACCATTTTTACATAATGAAGACCTTTGGCCTTAGCATTCTGAGCACCATAATTCTCCACAAAATAAATCATAACCTCTAAATCTTCACTCACACTGGCCACCTACCAGCCAAATGCCTTATTTGGTCCAGGATGCTCCCTCCAGCTGATTGAGGTGACTTTAAGGAGGGCCTTGCCTGGCAGTCTTGTTCTTATAAATAGAGTGTTTGGGTGAAAGTGTCCAGGCATAGATCTAAATAAAACAGAGAAGTGAGAAGATGGGCGTCTAAATCCCAGTAAAGTGTGTGTGTGTGTGTGTGTGTATGTGTGTGTGTGTGTGTGTGTGTGTGCGCGCGCGCACGCATGCGCGCGTGCGCACGTGCTGAAGGGCACATGACTTGTGAATGGCAGAGTTGGCATTAGAAATCACATCTATCTATTTATGAAGCTTATATTTAGCCTGCTCACTTGAAGCTGAGTGTGAGGCAATAGAGAATCATGGTTAAGGTTATGATGAGGGAAAACCTAGATGCTTTTCTGTTGAGAGAATGGCTGTAAACTGAACACATTTTTTCAAGCACAGGGGGCCTGAGCAGAGCTGGAAGAGATGGAAGAGTTAAATATCAGGGTACTGGTATCCAGGGAAAGTGGTTTAAATGGCTATTTTATGGCCTTGTCAAAGGTAATTGTGTACCGGTATTTGTTTCACTACTTAACAGCACACTTTTAGGCAGATTGTTAAACATTATCCTATTAAAGCCAAATAGTCACTCTGCAGGAATGAAGTTTTGTACATTTTCTTGTTCCCGTAAGTTATTAGGAAGTTTAAAAATTGTCCATTACTCATTGTAAATTGCCAAAAGGAAAGGCATAGAGCAATTTTTCATTCTTTATTTGGAAATCAGCTTGGAACTAAAATGAATAAACAATGAAATGCATGTACTTTAAATTAACTTTGGATGTGAGAGCTAGAACACAGGTGGAAAGTCATTGGCCCATTCGTCAATGGTGGGAAGGAGCTTTGGTTAAACAGATACGGATCTGCCTTCCTGCAGTTGTTCTTACTTCAGGGCCAATTTTTCCCTACCTGCCAACTCTCAGGGAATATTTGACAAAGTATGGAGACACTTTTTTGTTGTCACAACTGAAGTGTGTTAGTGTCATCTAGGGGTAGAGACCAGGGATGCTTCTAAGCATCTGACAATGAACAAAACAGTCCCCCATAACAAATAATTATCTGGACTCAGATAGCAATACTGCCAAGTCTAAGGTATCTTGCTTCACTGAAAGAAAAAAAAGGAGGTCACTCTTGGACTAAATTAATAGGATATGGGTGCTCAAAGTGCCCCTAATTGTCTTCTCTTTTACCTTCTAGTTATAATTGAACAAAGTTAGCAAAGAAAGTGGCCAGGCCTGAAAGGCAATATGAATTTTACTATGTGTACCATAGCCTGACTCCTGATCAATTTCCATGCATCTCTGCAACACAATAAAATCTACCTCTACTAACTTACTGCTCTTCTACTTGGCCCCACGGAAGCACTATCACTTACAATGCACTTGAGTTTCTAGGCAATCAGTCTATGCATAACGTGCATCTTAAAAATTAATGACATTCTGGCCAGTGAGTTCCTGATTACTGCCTACTGCAGGAAATTAATAACTTCTCTGAGCACCTGCTCTAACTACTGACTTCAAGAAATGATATTGTAATATTAAACTGCAGATTACTATCTCAGGAACATAATCTCTTTAAAATTGCCCATTCACTTTTTTTAAATGAGAAAATTGGCCATTTGGAGGTTAATGTCAGAACTAATTACTTGTCATAGTCTCCATTTCAGGTTAGAAGGATGTTTTAGGATTTATATCATGTCTAATGAAATTCTGTACACTAGTTCAGAGATTTGGGAAAAGCGAGTCACAAGTACTCACGAGCAGTGGAATAAAGGGTTAATGTGTGAATCAGGAAGACAGGCCCAGGAATCCTCCTCAGTTATGTTCTTTGAGAGACTCTCTACTTCCATGTCTGCTGCTTCAAGACAGTCTTTGGGAGACTGTGCTGAAGTTCCAACTGGCCCTAGCATCTCTTTTACCTAGTGACCTAAAGGACATTTAAGAACAGCAATTGGGGTCAATCTGGACTGAGTATTCTGCCTGTGCCAATGACCAAGATCATCGATTAGCAGCAGAAACCAATCTCATCCCCAGGGTGTACCCCACAACAGGCCACACTGGGATGGTAAGGGGCAGCAAGGAAAGAGGACAGAGCCCTGTGCTGGGAGTCAGTGCCTCTTTCCAGCCCCGTTGCTGAATTGAACACCTGTCTTGCCTGCTTTGGGTCAGTTTTCTTATGGTTCAATGAGCAGACTTTTGTAGGTGGCATGAGCTGTCCAGCCTTCATGCTCAATCAATCCATTAGGCAGCAAGAGGAGACGGGTCTGCAGCCTTCCTCCTATGTCTCAGGAAGGCCTGGGGAAGGAGGGCTGACTGCTAAGGTGTTCTATGGGGCTCCGAGCACTCTTTGTAAAAGGCAGACCTTAAGTTGGTCCTGTATAGTGGTTTACAAAGGTTTACAAATGAAAGATGAGAGTGGAGACAGAACTATGATGGAGAAGATAATGGCACGAGCAAAGGCAAAGTTTGCTAGGAAAGGCATGCTGTTCATGTACGTGTAGCCAGGAGGAAGGAATGAATTACTGGGTTTAAAAAGTTGGTTCAAGTCAGATAGTAGAAAGTGCTGGCTGCTCAGCAAACGAGTTTGGGCTTTCTACTGCTTTGCCCAGACTTGTTATTTACATGTTATCACCCCTGTCTCTTCAGTTAGGTAATGGAATCCTTGAAATCAGAGATTTGTCTTATTCTCCTCTCTGCAGGCCCCAGACAAGGCTGAGGTGGACATGGGGCAGAGAATCTACTATATTATTTTCAGACAGGACTGCTCTAGGAGAGACTATCCTCCTGGGCCCACTACAGGCCACAGTGTTAGCTGGGCTCCATGGTTTCAATGGGTAACAAGAACTGGCATTAAGATAGTTACTGGGGCCAAGAAGCAGGTGAGATGATCACGAGGTCATCCTTGCCTTTGCTTTACTTCTATAGCTTTGAAGATTTTTTTACCCTCATTTAAAAAAGGCTTCAAGTACAAACCCAGGGATAAGTACAGACATTATCAGGCTGGCTCACACGGGGATTAGGCTGGCACCTCTTTTTTGAAGTCTATTTCTGGAGCAATATCAGTGCCCAGTGTTATCATGAGCTACACACTTGGGGCCCCACTGCCCTTCCCAGGATGGAATCACTGAGCAGTTTTACTGGGCAACAGGAAAAGAGCAGGATGGAAAAGGAGGAAGGACCATGAGGTACCACACCAGTGAGAAAAAGTGAAGCCATTTATGTATGTTTTTCTCTGTGTGTTAACAGAAGCAAGTTATTCTATTCTATGCCACTGGTTTATAGAGATTATAAGCCTACTTTGCAAGACTATTATAAGAATTAAACAGGATCACAAATGCAAACAACCCAGTACAGATGGGGTGTGCCATTGTGGATCCTACCTAGATGCCATGATGATATGCAAAAGGCATCTGTGGGTCTTCATTCAATCTAGTCAGCTCCAATGCTTAATAATAAAATGGAATATCCAGCCAAATTTAACTCGGGGTCCTCTATGTTCTCACTGGTTTTATAGTCAGTTGATTGCAAGATTGTTTCCCTATTAGTGAAACATGGAAATCCCTTCACAGTTTTGTGTGTTCCCAAGTCCCAGCCTTTTCACACAGTTCCTGTAGGAAGGAGGTTACAAAATTATAATCAAAATCAAGATTTTGTTAACTAAATGTCTTCTATTTGCAAAGCAGGGCTTTTCTCAGGATTTGATATTGACCACCCCGCCCAGATCTCAAAATATAAGGAGGAAATTAACTGTGATTCTGTGATTATCCATCTCACTGGGTCCTTGGTAGGCTTCCAAAGGCCCTGCCAGCTCCTGACATCTGGCACCTGACCTCATCCTTCCAGGATTCAGTTTCCTCATCTGTGACAGTCCCTTTCTGGTCTTGCAAAATGTGTTTCTGTGCCTTTTACAAGAACATGTTGGACTAAAGTTCTTGGATACATAATCTGTCAGACTTGGTGGTGGGGAGGTTCATGAGCATTTAGTTCATGCTTCTTAACTTTCTTTGAACCTCAGACCTCTTTGAGAATCTGATGAAAACTATGAACACTCAATCGAGAAAAATACACCAATAGGCACAATGCACAAGAGTGCATGCAATATCAGAGCCTTTGTGACACTTGTGAGGCCCCTCTGAGGACCTCAGGCTAAGAACGCTTGGTCTAGCTTCAGAAGCCAAGGCCCAGAGAAGGAAAGGCTAACTAGTCTGTGAATAAAACTTCAGCTTTCATTGCAAAGTTTACAGTGACTGTCTCTCGCATGTGCACATATGTTATTAACATTACTGTTTCAAAGCATTCTCATGTCTGTTTTCTCACAACAATTCCATAAGCTAGGAAGAAATGTTATTATTATGAGCATTTGAAGTTTGTGAAGACTATATAAACTATGTAATTTCCCTAAAATCAAACAGTTAAGAGGAAGTACAGTTAGATTTTAAATCTGGCAGCCTTGATTCAAACCTATTTCCTCTCTACCATATTGCAGTCTGCAAGCAACCTAGTGGTATGCCAGGCAGAGTAAAATGGGTGCAGAAATCAGCTTGACAAAGAACTATCGAAACAATGTAGGTGGCTATGGTTTCTATGAATATGCTATCATATGCTGCTTGTTTCTTCAGCTAGACTGCTAAGTTATTGTCTAAGGAGTCTTATCCTTTGCACATATGGAGAAAAACAACAGCAACAACAACAAACCCAAAAATTCTCTTTAAATGTTAAGCCACTGGACAGTGATTTCTTTGGAGGAGGCAGGCTGGTATAATATTTAAAAATATGATCATTTGATTCAGACTTCCTGGGTTCAAACTCTGCGGTTGTACGACTTTTGGCAAACCTCTCAACATTTCTTTGCCTCAGTTTCCTTATCTGTGAAAAGGAAATAACAATAGTACCTACTTCTGGAATATTTACATTAATTAGATTATTCAATATAAATTGCATAAGGAAAATATATAGAACAGTTCCTAACACTTCAGTGAGCCTCAACAAAGTTGTTATTATTACTCTCTTGTTTTTAAGAATGAAATATTTAGCAACAATACCACATAGAATTCTAGATCAATAGATGTGAGGGAACTTATAATTGATTTGGTCCAATTTCATATGTGATCTTTAGAATTAATTGGTAAAAGAATAAGGAAGAAGGGCAACCCCTTTGGGTCCCCTCCCACTGTGGGAGCTTTTCTGTCCTCTCAATAAATCTTGCTTTCAAAAAAAAAAAGAGTAAGGGAGTAAACCTAAGTCTTTAAAAATATTCTTAAAGTTCTTTGTGGATCTTTAAATACAAGTATTTTTTAAAATGGCACAATAATTGAACTCAGGGGAATACTCACTCTTGATATCTCAGTCTCTATGTAAGAAGTTTGACTTTTCAGAGGCTGTCATGCTCTGGGAAGGTTCAAATTAGACCTGGTGGAGAGAACACATTGAAAGACACTGAAACCATATGAAGAACAAGAGAGGGAAAGAGGCCCTACTAAGCCCCAACTTGCTTTCCTACAGCCCTTACTCTCCTAGATCCTGACAGAAACCACATGGGAGACTCTAAGCCAGAACTGTCTAGCTCTTCTTTTCCCAAATTCCTCACTCTAAGAAATTGTAAGACAAAATGAATATTGTTATTTTATAACACTACATTTTATAATGATCTGTTACACATTAATAGATAACCAAAATAGATTTTTATCTTTCGATTAAAATTTTTATTTTCTTTTCTTTCTTTTGTTTTCTTTTCTTTCTGCATCCAGGAGTGAGTTCAGGAGGAGAAGGTTCAGGGTCTGATTAAAATCACCTAGTTTCTTTGCCCACTGGAGGGAGGAGGAAAAGGTGGCTTTATCTTTTAAGAAATCAAGTAGTGGGTTCTCCTTCCACCAGAAAAACAAGAAAAACACATACAGAAATTTCTGCTTGCTTTAAATTTAATGCCATTGCATAATTGCATAGTTGACCCACTAGGGGAAAGTTGTGCTATGCGATCCTGTGAAACATAAAATTCCTGTGCCCAACCTGGGGAGCAGTGAGTTTTCTTGTCCTCAGCCAGGCAATGGATTGGTTTTAGTCTTCATGGTACCCACTCTTCCACAGGCTTTGTCTGAGGGTCCTGATGGTGATTGCACAGTGCATTCCTCCTCGGCCCCCTTCCCAGTTTAAGGAGCTCCAAGGAGGCAGCAAATATAGCAGCACAGGAAATGCAAGACATCTGTACTGAAGCCTGGGAACACACTTTCCTCAGTCCCCTTGCTGGTGTGGTCCTGGCATGGAGCTGGGCCTCTGGAGAAATGAATTAAAGAAACAAGTCCAGTGGAGAACATGGGATTCCACTTCCATTCATCTTCCTTATTTTGCAAACACCGCATTCTGCAAATCCCATGCCAGTAAAGCTCTTGGATCAGCCCTCAAATTCTTCTGGATCCTTAAGGGAGGAGATGTCAGGGCTGGCCAAGAATCTAAGTGGAAACTGATGACAGAAGCTGACATTAATCAGCTACACAGTATGTTCTTCCCAGCAGGTTTCTTCCAATAAATCAAAGGCCAGCAAATCTGAGGGGTGTTTAGCCATGAGAGAGCAACTGTTTGCTGTTCTCTTTCCTTGCTAAAGATGATGAATTTAATGTTTAATTGAATCCAACACTGGTGGCCGTGGGAGTGTTTGCTGTAGGTGTTGGGTGCACATTTCACGTACAGTCACATTTCCTCATGGGCCAGGGGCTTTATGCAAGCATCCCCCTACTACTCATGGTTCACTGTCTCTATTGACGTTTCCTAGCCAAATGGAACCACAACCCTATCTAGTGATCTGAAACAGACTCACTGTTTTGAGTTGGAGTACTCAGGCTGTTTTGGTGACCAACAATTTCTTTTCCTTCCTGCAAGACCTAATTAAGATACTTAAATCTATTAATGTAATAATGTCTGTTTAAAATCCAGCAGGGACCAAGTTCTTTCAACATTAATATGTGTAGCGGCAGGAGTGCTGAATTCAGAAAACAAAATAGACTTGGGTCTGTGTAGAGCTCTACCAATCGTAGCTGTGCTGCCTGAACTACATCATTTTGCTTCTCTGAGCCTCTTTTCTGTTATCTTTAAAATTGGGATTTAAATATACGTCACTGATTAGTGACGAAGATTAATGAAGAAAATGCATGTGAAGGCATTTCTTCTACTGTGAACATAGCTATGAACATAAAGAGTAGCATTATTGTGATTTGTATTATTAATGACAAAGAATTTACTATGGAGCATGAAAATGGGAGTAGCTTATCCAGCAGAAACTTCTGGGGGCAGGGGGTGTGTGGCATGAGGAAAGCAAACCCCAGAGTCTCAACAAATTTAAAAAAAAAAACCTGTCTTCTAGGACATTGTCTTGGTAGAGATGAGATATTTATCTTCAAGGCAAAATTCACATCTATACTCAGTCCATAATTGGCAAACATTATGGAAATGATTCAGCTACTAACAGTTAAATAACTAATCCAAGATCAATTGCATGGATAATTAAGGCAATAGTGTTCCTTAGGTGTGAATGATAATTTAATTGCGCTACTTTGCATGGTTTTGGAATGTAGACATATCTATGTTGAAATTGTCTCAACTTTTTCAGTTTCCACCCCAAAAAGTTCTTGTCTTCAGTAAGAAATGAATATGAAGTCTGTTATTTTGTATTTCTTAATGATTGTCAAAATAAAATTACTGGAATTTATAGTTTTTCAAAATATGATCACATTTGTTATGATATTTGAGTCTTACAATTGTCCTGAAATAAGAAGGGCGATTATTATACTCATCTTCAGTTATAGCAACTAAATTTCAAATAGATTAAGTGATTTGCCTGAGGTCTCATAGATAGCTGGTGGCGACAGACTAGCAAGGGGACTAACTTTTGTGATTCCTTATCAAATGTATCTTTGCCTTATGTTTTAGTGATTGCCTTATTTGGCCCTGAAAAACAATTAGAAAAGCTAAATTGCTTAAGACAATTTTGTGACATGCATCAATACTGTTAAGAATGACATCCTAGACATCTCATAAGAATGTATCAAAGTGCCCAGTCTGCAGACCAGCACCACCACTACATCCAGAAAAATATTTATTAAAAATGACTACAGGTACTTCTTCTATTCATTGTATTCTAAGAGTCAGTGTGATATGTTTACTTTCAAAATTTGGGGATTGAACGGATTCAGGCTACTTGCTAGTGGTATGCCTTTAGAGATTTAAACTCTTCACATATAAAATAGAGTTAATATCTACTTCACAGGGCTGTTTTGAGGATGAAACAAGTTAATACAGACTTATTTATGCCTGGTAATGCAGGTCTCAGCTCCAAGTTCACCTTACCAAGACAGGCTTTTCCAAACTTCAGTAGTTGAGTTGTCTCTCTTTCAGCATCCATTATTCTTTTTTGTTTTTGTTTTTCTCCCTCTCTTTCAAAAAAGTTTTAGGCTCAGAGGTACAAGTGTATGTTTGTTATGTGGATATACTGTGTATTGGCAGAGACTGGGCTTCTGGTGTCCCTGTTACTCAAATAGTGAACATTGTACCTGATAGGTACTTTCTCAATCCTCGCATCCCTCCCAGCCTCCTCCCTTTTAGGTTCCTAGTGACCATTACTCTTCATGCCAGCATTCTATTTTCACTTTTGGAGAACTCTGTACTATCTAAATTTACATTAGTTGTTTGTTAATAAGTTTATTGTTCATTTTTCTTCCAAAAACTGCGGGTCCCAAGTGAGCAGGAACTTGACTCTTTTCTTAACTCCTTCTCAAGGACACTACAATATAGTTTAGGTATCAATTTACAGGGCACAATTCACATTGTATTGAATGTTAATAACATCCTTGATGTTGTACAATGCTCAACCTTTCCAGACATATAAGCGGCAGCCCTGATGCTTTGCAATGGAAGTTTAATAAGTCTTTTTTGTGCACAAATTATCAACAATAACATTAGGCATATATCATTGGCCAGGTCCTGTGATTAATAAGGGCAGGGCATATAAAGATGAATAAAACACAATCTCTACTCTTCATAAGCTCATAGTCTGGCACTGAAATGTATTTTCCCCCATGGTTTTGATATTTAAATAAAACAATATAGCTAACTTCATATAACTTTCTATAAATAGAAACCATTTGCAAAACACTCTTGTATAATTTTTTTTTTTTACTGTCATGATCAAAACTAACATATGATCAAAACTAACATATGAACATAACCTATCTGCTTCATGTAAAGTTCTGTGCTAGTCACTATGGGGGCTCTGATATGACTCAAAAATAATCCTATATTTACTATACTTCAAGTGTGGTTAATATTTTCAATTTTCACATTTATAGAGGAAAAAAGTCTGTGACTTTGTGATATATGAAAGCCACAAGATAGAGTACTGGCTTATGCCTAGACTACCAATGGGCCCAATCATCCAACCTGGGACATTTATCCAATTTTAGGGCATGCCTTAACTAGTGACCTAGTATAAAAAGGTCAGTGTTTGCCTCTTTAAACACAAATCTACATTAAGTGCAACATGAGTATTCAGAGTCTTGCTTTGAAGTTCTTAAACTCAAATGTCCCTTTAATGAGAATAGGCTGATATTAGCAGAGAGGAGTGCATTATTCCCCAGCATCCAGGTATACACTTGCTCACATAGCAATACCAATATCCTGCCATTTACCAATAATTCTCTAACCTCCTTAAAGAAGCCAGGTCCACAAAAGTCATAAAACTAAATTCCAGTGGAATTATTTCTGTGACCAGCCATAAGGGTTACTTGCAAGGTATGTGATAACCCATAGTTGTGGTGCTATAGCTGCTCACATTGTATAATCTATATTAAAGAACACAGCACACAACCAAACTGAATTATATTTGTTCATAAGTTCCAAGGACACTTTCAAGGGCATTGAGAAATTGAGGAACAGCAACATATTGAAAAATATATTAATGTCTTTTACAAAATTCCAACTTTCTGTTCTCTGCTGTTTCTTCCTCAAACCACTCATGACTCAAAAATATGTCTGTTAAAACATGATCTCTCTTCAGTTCTCTCTCAAGTTAGCTCAGTTAACGTGGTGTATTTTCAATTATTCTTTTACAGGTTTATACAAGGAACCTCAGAGACTATCCTATCCAACTGCTCATCTAAGAGAAGAATTGGCCTTCAGAAAGGCCAAATCTTTTGGAAGACAGGACTGTTCCTACTAGGAATGTAAGAAATCTCTAGTTTCTAAAAAGATAAAAGAGGAGTTGAAGAGATTCTTGAAGAATAAGCTGGAGGTTGTATAGTCATCTAAAAAATAGCAACTCACAGATTTACTTATGAGTCATGTAAATTTATGTAGTAGTGAATGAGTATGCCAAGTGGATGAACAGGTCCACATGTACTCCTAGGCTGAAGACAGAGTTTTAAGAAAAAAAATTCTCTCTCTCTCTCTCTCTCTCCCCTCCTTCTCTCCCTTCCTGCCTCTCTCTCTGTCTCTCTCTCTCTCCACCACCACCATTATCATCACCTTATACAAGCTACCAAAAGGAGAGTTAAATTATTTAAGGTACTGGTGGAGACAAATTGAAAATGTAATGATTTAAGCATAGAGGGCTAAGAGGGAATGTTCAGGGTGATGTCAGGATTAGGGAAATAAAAAGATAGTAGAGTTGTCAGAGGGAATCAAAGATATTTCTAGAAACAAGTCCTAGTGAGCCAAAGAGAAATTAAATGAGTATGCTGATGTTTACTTTCCCAGGTTTTCATAGGAAATTGAAGATGGTTTTGTGAAAGGCAAGTGGGGAAAAGGTGAGTCTTTAAACCATTATCCACTCAAGCCTTGATTTAAAACATTTGCTTTCAAGCACACTAAGGATTCAATATTTATTTGTTAAAATTTCCAGAGTGAAATATTTTCATCAAATTATTTGAAGAAAATACCTTGAGGAATTGAAAACACACCACACAGAAAAATAAGATGTCCCACATAAAGGATACTGCTGGAATTCTAGGAGTCATGAACTTCCCAACCACAGGGCTCTTCTCTTCCTCCTAACTCCCACCCTTTTAAGTCTGAGATGGCAGAGAACTTGACTGTATGGGCTGCAGAAAACAGATGCCCTAGGGCTTCCTTGGCTTCAGAATATCTCGAAAGTATTTCCTGTAATAGGATGCCTATTTATTGGTGAAAATGTGAGGACAAGAAAGTTGTAGACAAAGTTTCATCTAGAATTGAAATGTCCTCAAATGGTTATGCTGGATGACTTTCCCAAGTGTGTGGCCTATTTGAGTAAGACAAAAACAGGTATCCTGAAGCTATGGATTCAGGCTGGGAAAGAGAAAGCTCATAATTGAGGCTCAAGGTTGGTTCATAGTGGATTTATTCCCTTTCTGCTTTCTATTCCCATCATTTGATGCTATCAGCATTCCCTAATAGCCCATGGGTCACAGAATCCACCATTTGGAAAAAGACTACAAAGTCCACTCTGTTTTTGGAGACATGACTAGACAAGGTACAGGGTGGAATATATATGCATTACCCTAATCCCAGGAGACTCCTCTGTGAGCCACTCAGGAAAGGGGGGGGGGGGGAAAGAATGGCAGAACCATTTAGGAAGAAATATGGAACTATCAAATTACTGCCACTAGGGGAATTTTGAGAGTAGTGGTTCATTTCATTGCTTCTGGTTGGCTTCCATGCCTGGAATGACTTTGGTCCTTAAGGACATTGCAGTGTGCCTGAGGGATAGGGGGAGGAGAAAAGGAGGGAGTTGGAGGAGCTGCACGAGGTCTCTGAATCTCATTGGCCACTGCAGGACAGCCTGGCTTGCAGAAGAGAAGAGGAGAGGGTGGTGCATCTTGTGTAAGCCATGCAGTTTTAAACCTCAAACACACCTAGAAAAAGACTGGAAATGGAAAGGAAAAGACAAGTAGGAAGGTCAACTGAAGAGAGAAGAAAGAAGAGCTGACAGTAGTGTCTACAGAAGTGAGTGGAGAGAGCAGGCTTCTGTGTACCTCACCGTTCTCTGCCTCTTCTCTTCTGTACCTGCAAATAATAACTTCATTACCTACTTGAGATGTAAAGTTTCTAGGAGGTTTCAGTGTACTTTCTCATTATCTTCCCCATCACGAGTTGGCTATAAAGGCAGCCTTCATAGTCTCATTCTATAAATTAGTACTTCGAGGCTCAGAAATGTTTAGGAGTCCCTGGAGTCATGTAGCTAATAAGACAAAAGAAGAGTAGTACAACTCAGTTGTCTCAAGGAAAGGAGAAGAGGCAACAATCATTTGCCTAGAGATCCACCATTGGCATGGCTCAGGACTCTCAGGGAGCAGCCAGGGAAAGAGAGACACGTGGTGAGAGGTCTGCAACATGAAATTTGGGGAAAAAGGCCAAAGAGACAAGAGGTTAAGGGGAAAGAGGTGTGAAGGAAAGAAAACACCCTGTCGGCAGCCGCAGTCTCTGCCCCATCATGTTTCACTTACAGACTGTGTCCAGAGCAGGGGAATGGATACAAAGATAAACAACACCCACGCAGGCTGACTAAGGCCCCTGGGACAGCGGCAACGTGGAGGGCAGCCACAAACAGATTCTCACCCAGGTCTTCCAGAGGTAAGAGGAGAGGAGGACGACTGTGAGACCATCCATAGGGGCCAGGGAGGGAAGGAGGCAGGCTGGAATGAGCCAGCCTATGGGAAGAAGTTGTGGGAAGAAGAGGAAAAGAGCAGTCACTGCAGCAGGTGTCTTCTCCTCATCAATCCTTCATCCTCAGGCCCCTGCTTGACCTCCCCTAAGCCTCACATTCCTGAATGAGTCAGTCAGTGCCATTATTGATTCCTGCTGTGTATTCACAGGGCTGGAGGAGAGGGAATGTGGCTTGAACATAGCAGTCCCCCAAAACATAAATTAGGCCTAGTTAGCACCCAAAATGTTTTGCTCTTTGCAGCTGCCCACACCCACAGATTTTATTAACTAAAGCACCACTTATGCTATTGCTGCCCCAGTGTTTTCACAAGGAAACTTGCATTAATTCAGTCGGTTATTCACTCATTCCTTCACATATTCAACAATCAGGGTTGTGTAGCAGCCACCTTGGTAGACTTGAGAAGTGTCTAGCCTTGAGGGTTCCAGCCATCTTGGAGATTACAGTCAGGTGGGGCATTAGGCAAGTCAATAGACAACCTCAGTTTACTGTGATAGGAGGTATGATTGAGGCAAGTGCTAGGTGGAACTGCATTGAGTTGTTTTGAAGTGTGGGAGTTGGATGGGAGGAGAGTCTGGGCAATTGAGGGAGAGCTTAACATTGCAGCAACCCTGCAGGAGCATGACTCCATTACATATATATTGCAACCTATATTTCCCAGGAAGTAGCCTTTGTTTACTAGTCAGGATGGCTAGTAGAGCCCCAACCATCACCTCTTCAAATAATTACATAAGTAAGAACAATAAATTTTGGGACCTCATACTACTTGACATTCCTAAGAGTTCAGAAGTGTCTTCTTTCATTCTTGATTTTTTAGCGTCATTTTTTCTCAACTTTTAGTATGCAGAAAATCCAATCTTCCTATAATGATTGTGAGGTGACTTTTGAAGAAGTGAAGAGACAGGGTGGGGGACTCCTGGCAACTTCTTCATCTGCTGTGTTGACATTAGACCTAATTGGTCATGGGCTTTGATGACCTTGTTTAGCTTGAGGCTATATTATTTCTTCTTTGCCACTGTCTTTCTACATGAAAAGAGCAAGCTCACAACCTGGAAGCGTACATTGTAGAAGTGCTGAATGTGAATCCAGGCATTCAGTGAGCTTGGAGACAGGCTCTTGTAAAGTTGTGTGATATGAGATAAGCCACTTCAACATTGAGCCTGTTTCTTGTTAAAGCAGAGATGGTGATAATACCAACCTAAAAATATTTTAGGAACATTAAATGCAAATAAATCTGACAGAGCCATAAAAATGATAGTTTCCTTTATTTTCCTTTTAAAGGGTTTTCTCTTCCAAAATATTTGCAATCCTAGGAAATGGAGAACCTTTTAAAAAATAAAAAGGGAAGTAACACAACCACAAAAACTCTGTGCCAGCCTGGATTTGAAGAAGCTTCCATAACTAACATCTCAAATTCCCTTTTCTCTTGGCTGACAGAATTGGAGGCAAGAGCCTGATACTTATCTTCTTCCATCTGTTTATCTGTGCAGACTTATTATAACGAGATGTTTCTATTCCAAAACAGTGGCCCCTTCTATACAAGTGTGCAAAACATTTCTCTACATTTTCTAGTGCTTGGCTCTCAGGCTTCCAACTGCAAAATCAAGAGGTGCTGAAAAGATGGCTTCTTTCTGATTCTTTGCTGTGAGGCAGCTCTGGGAAGAACAGGGCCAAGAGACAAATTCTAGGGTGGGAATATGATCTGTAGAGACCTCCCTTACTCCCTACGCTCCCCAGTATCCTGGCATTCCTTCCCTGAGCACAAACTCAGTTTGAGCCAAATTAGCTTCTTCCATGTTCCCTAAACATAATCTCTTCCCATCTTTATGATTTCGGTTTATCCCTCTGCTCTTGCTCCTCATTTCTCCTTACTGACATCTTGCACTGAGTTCAAATGCCCTCTTCTGAATTTCTCTGACTTCCTAATTGCTTACTACATTCCACCACTGGTAGACACTATAGCCCTTTCTCTAACTGACCTTTAACTGACATGGGTCACTTGCTCCCTCATAACAGAGTTTTTAGTAGGCATGATGGGTATGCCGAGTGTCTCTCAACCCTGGGAGTTAGGAGAAGCTATGGAAAGAAGCTTGGGCAGGAGTATAGGCTTGGTTCGTGTAACATTCTATGTTCTGCTTCTTTGTCTATTAGAAAGAAGGTATGTTAATTGAGCCTTGAGTCTTTAGGACATCAGAGCTTTTTAAATGAGATTTCTGTTGAGCTACTCTTTGGCCAATATTTAAGTGAACTATTATTTATTATTTATTTTACACAAATATGACCTCCCTCAGTGTGACAAAGATCCTGATTCAACTCCCACCAAGAGCCTTATTTCCCATCCATCCACAGTTTGGGAGTTTAGCTCTTCATTATCACACCCTCTTTAAGCTTAGACTGTGCTATATCCCATGAGTCAGAGATAGCATCAGATTGGGTCACTGGGATCATCTGAATGGACAGAAACCTTGAGCACTGCTCTGTGAAGAAGAGCTTCCTCCTCCAAGTCCCACAGGCACAGGCAGGTATTGAGAAAGACTTGCTGACATCTAGTAAAATAAATCTAATGGGTCAATCCTTCCTCTGACTCCTTTGGTTTCCAGGAATCTTCATTTTTATGCTTCTGAACCTGTATCTATGCTTCTGAACCTGAGTGCTATAACCTAGATGTTTGGGTCCTCTCAAAATTCTTATAATCAAGCCCTAATCTCCAATGTGATGATATTTGGAGGTAGAGCTCCCATATTAGAATTCGTACTCTTACAAGGAGAAGAAGAGAACAGAGACCTCTCTCTCTCTCTCTCTCTGTACCATGCAAAGACACAGCGAGAAGGTGCCATCTGCAAACCAGAAAGATGGCCCTTGCCAGACATTGATTCTGAGGAACTTTCATCTAAGACTTCCCATCTTTCAGAACTGTGTGAAATAAAAGGGTTGTTTAAACTACCCAGTCTATAGTACTTTGTAATAGTAGCCTGAACTGGTTAAGATGCTGAGAAAACCTAGATGTGGGTAAACAAATCTATCCCAAATTGCTTTGGGGGAATGCATGTGGAGTGCATATCTCAGCCTGGAATCCCACGCATCCTGGTTAGAGTAGCCTGACCTTCACAGCAGGGCCTGGAATCTAACATTTTTGTTCCTTCTAAAGGGAAATTTGGGTTTCAAAATATTACAAAGGCTCCTATCCTAGACTGAGCTAACAGTTGTATTTTTAAAAACCTTTTATTTTCATTTCTTTTGCAATTGCTTTTCAAAAGCAAATAAACCTGATGTGCAATAAGTATGAATTTATAGATAAACCTATAATTGAAAGCTCAAAATATCCCAATAAAATAAACATTATGAGCTCCATTTTAAAGATAAAGAAACTGAGGTTTTGAGAAGTTATTTTCTCTACTATCATATAGCAAGAAAGTGATAGATGTAACTGGAATACTAATGCAGACTTCTATACATCCCAGTCCCTTGTTATTTTCAGTGTGATTCATGTCTGATTGCCAATTCTGAGTGCTGAAGTTTCTACAGACACCTGATCCACATGACAAATCAAAGAATAGAATTCCCCAAACTATTTTTAAATGATCTCCTGGAACCATAAATGTCCACTGTCATAAATACACAAGTATATTTCTATTTATTTCTCTTTAGATTGATCAAATTCAGTTCACTTTTTATTTTGACTTTCTACTATATCATGCATATGTCTTTATCATGGCATCTATAACATTTGAGTGTATTATATTACATGACAGAAAGAGTTAGAAGAACATTCCACTCAGTAGGAGATTTCCTTGAGAGCAAGGATGATGACTTAGTTCTTAATATTCATACCACTATCAGACTTAAGCAAAGGGTACCTGCCCAAGGCCCTGAACATCTAGCAACCTCATACTTTGGAGAAAACGCATGGGAATTTTCTAAGTTCCTTTCCAGTGCTAAAGATAATCTTGGGCCAATACTTCCATTTGGGTGGATGGAGTTATCCTAGGGTCATATGATCAGGCCTTAGCTCTAGGATTTTGGTATGGAGTTTGAGGAGAGGATAGCTCCCACTGCCTGGCATAGTATTTCTTTTATAGAATGGCATGAGCTTAGGTTTCAGATGCTGCTGACATTCTGACTTTTGATGACTCAAATAGTTTATGTAGAGAATTACTTAGCCAGAGGCCTGCATACCTGAAAGTATTGCTAATCCCAGGCACCAAATGTCTGTTGAGTAATATATTGTTAAATCAATGAATAAATGATTAAATGGTCTGTGATACTTCAAAATAAATGCGAGTAGGAAGAATTTGAATTTTTCCTGTGTGAAGTTAGCATAATTTAATAGTCGTTTTCCAAAGACAAACTATATAAAACTCACTCTAGTATTTAGACTCAGAGTCTGGTAAATTGCTCCCAGAGTTGAATAATGACAACAATGATACCAGTTGGTTTATTCAGAAAGACCCTCCCAAGGTTAGCTAAATTCTATGGGTTTTGAACATCAATGTTCTCATTCAATGTGTCTTTATTCATCATGGGAAACCTGGCAACTTTGGATAGCTGCTCTCCCCCTAGGCCCATCATCACAGGGTCACCAGGGAAGGCCAAAGAAGTCCCAAGGAAGCTACAAACAAGTAGGAAAAAAAAATCCTGATTTAGCTCAATCTTGTTCAGGGGCAAAATGACTTTTTAAAAATTATTATTCTTACACTGATGTTAAAAAAGAAATCTTCAAGAAAAATGACTTCTGGGCAGTGAAAATTCAGGCCCCAAGAGAGAAGAAGAAAATGAGGTTTCTGTGTTCAGGGCTGAAGCCACCAGGACTGTGGTATCTGATTGGCCAATGTGTTACATTTTGAGTGAGGCTTGACAAGAGCCTTATGTGAAACCATTATGTGATTCTGTGGAAGATGCTTCCCTTATTTCTTACTACGTGATTTCCAGAGGAATTGGGCCTCTTCTCAAAAATAACATGGTTCATATGAAATACAGATTTATTGGGACCTGGAAAAGTTATTTATGATCTTGGGTTTATGGATTTAATAACCTGTCCTCCAAGAGGGTGTCTGAAGAAGGAAGGTCCTATGGCTAAGGGCCAAGCGAATTACACACCATGATGCAGGGGGAGGCTACCAGTTCCTCTCCCATAGAGAAAGGACTTGTCCTTACAGATGTCCCAAGCAACCAACATGTGTGTAACACTGCATTGAGAACTGAATGTATACATGTAAGACACATGTCTTAATCTTAAGGCCTTACCATAAAATTGTTATAACATGAAAACATCATGTATCATTTAAATGGGTATTTAATTGACACCATAAGAATTCAGTTATAAGTAGACTGTGGTCCTCAGAAAGGTCTGAAGTTAGGTAGGATATTTTGGGCAGGACCCTGTAGATTATATTTGTTTATTAGGCATTTATAATTGAGGGAGAAATTTGAATAAAAACTACAAATGAAAGAGCAGGGATGGGAAAGCTCGGGGCATTTTTTTTTTTTTTTGAGTTGGAGTCTCACTGTTGCCCAGACTGGAGTGTAGTGGCCGCTCCCGGACACCGCAGCCTCGACCTGCTGGACTCCGGCGATCCTTCCGCCTCAGCCTTCCGAGTAGCCGGAATTACAGGCATGCGCTACCATGCCCAGTTGATTTTTTGACTTATTGTAGAGATGAGGTCTCGCTGCCCAGGTGGGTCTCGAACCCGCGGGCTCAGGCAATCCACTCACCTCAGCCTCCCAAAGGCGCGGGATTACAGGCTGAGCCACCGAGCCCGGCAAGCTCGGGGCATTTTTAAGCACAAAAAAGGGGACAAGATAGGTTGGGGGAGATGGATTTCAGTAGAGCAGAAGAAATTAAGACTGAAAGGAAAGATTTGGTGATAATATTCTACTCCAATATTTCTGATTAAATTTCTCATTGATTATAGTAACCTACATTTTTCTTCATAACTATTGAGACTATATCTAAAAATATCACAATTTGTTCCACTCCCAGTGTGTAGACATGTGCAATATAAATCATGTGTGAGTACCTGTGTGCAAATGACAAGTTTCGGTGTGTGATGTGTATACGAGGGCATGGTGAGATATAGCAATGTGATACATTTTGAATGGATATATATGTTTTATGTGGTAGAGCTTCTGCTAAGATGAATAGAAATGTGACAATATCTTCCATGTTACCAAACTCATCAGTGGAATTTATAGGGCAGCAAAGCATGTGAGAGAAGGACCCCAGCCACCGGATATGCCTCCTCAGGAAACAGCATGCCTTTTTTGAAAGATCATCTGAGAAACGAAATGGATATCCTTCAGTAGGAGGGATATCCTATCTTTTTTGTTATACTAAGCTATATATTATTCTATATTTCTACTAAAATTAGAGTCCCAGAAGCAAGAGCCTAGAGATCTGACCCAAATACTTTGTTTTAAAGCTGTAGACACTGACACTAAAGGCAGAGGTTCAAACCCTAACAACAAAAAAGCCAGATCTAAGTTATGCTTTTGCACTGAAAGATTATTACATATAGTCTCTGCCCCCAGAGAAATTACTGACCAGTGGAGCAAACAAAACATGCTCTAGTGAAGTAAAGAAGGTAAATAAAATGGAGAGGGAGATATAAGTTATATCCTGTAGGAATACAGGGAAAGACACAGACCACCAGAATCTTAAGGATATTGATGTGGAATTTCTAAACTGTGTTTTTAGGTTGGGTAGGATTTTAGAATTAGGAAAGAGGTGGGGTGAAAGATGGGGAAAAGCATGAGCTAACGTACAGAAGTTCAAGGTGAATGTGAAGGATTAGAAGTTATCCAGGGCAATTAGGCCACAGATGCATGGAGCAAAGGTAGGTTGGGGCAACAGATGAGGCAAGAAAGGTAGTTCAGGTTTGAGTTTTTGGGGGGTCTTTGGGCTTGTCCAGTGGAAGGATGACTTGTGTCCTCTGACTTGTGGATCCTGGCCAAGGAGATGCAATTGACTATAGGATAAAGATGAGCAGATAATGATACATAAACCAGGATATCTCATTGGATGTTGCTTTTTTTTTCCCTACTGTTATTCCTGAACCCGGAGCAAAGGCTTCTTTAAATTATATATATCAGCTATGCTATTGGGAAGTATAAAAAAGAATGTAATTGTGACACTTTTCATAGCAAATCACAGAAATCTAACTCATTCATAATTGGAAAATCCACAGACTGGGCTGTGCTAAATCCAGGGTCTTTAAAAACTTTATTGAAATCTGTCTCTACTTTTATATCTTGGACTTTGATTTCTTTTTCTCAGTTTTACACTTGTGTATTTATTTATTTATTTATACTGTATTCATCAATGTGTTTCTTTTATGTGATTGAAGATGATAATCCTAGAAGCTCCAGGCTTGCATAGTTTTAATTTCTCCTTATTTATGAATAAAATAATGAATTTCTGTCACAGAGAAAATAAATCAACTCTTATGATGAACCTTGATTTGTTTCACTTGAGTGATAGGTATCTATTTTTGAACAAATTGTCATCGCCAAGAATGAAGTAGACTCTGATTGGCCACCTAGATGACTGGCACAAGTGAGGGTTTGGGAAGGGCACCCAGAATGTTCTACCAGACCACACAGAGTGGGCCAGGCGTGACTTCCAAAAGGAAAAGCAAGGTACTGCTTCAGGCAAAAGAACACATTCTGGATCAGTATAAATAAGAGATGTCTACTACAAAGTGTATTTTCTTATTTCAACACTTGGGCCATAGTCTCCGAGGGAAACAGCATATCACAGAGACCAGCAGGATCACAGCTCTCGAAAGTGGGAGTTAGCAAAGAAAAGTCAGAAGATGAACGGAGAGAAACAGAATGGGGTGCTTTCAGGAACTATATAGACTCTCTTCCTAGGCACTTACCATATGTCCAGACAAAAACAGTAATAGAGTAATACATTTCTATTAATTACACTACAAATCAATATAAGCTTAGAACAAGTAAAGGGACCATATACGGTCATGCAAATTTCACATTACACAACTCTAGAGGGTGTTATTCATAAAGATAATTCCTTATAGAGAGACCAAAAAAATATTTTAAAAATCATTCTTATGTCTTATTGTCAGAAGGACAATAGGAAATTCCAGCAAAATTCCCTAGCATCTTTCATTTTGAAGGGCAAGGGATAATGGCAGTGTTAGAAAAGCATTATTACTTTTATTGGTTGCATTGTTAAAGAACAGAATCAAAGTTTCTAGAGACTATAGTGATGGATTTAAAATAGCTACTTTGTGTGAATTTCTAATATAGCTTGAAGATGCATTTCATTAACCTGCAAAGGCAGATACAAGAAGAAAAACACTAATGGCCACAGCAGCATTAAATTTAGAGGACAGTAAAGCTTTACTCCAACTGAATGTTTCAATTCAGAATGGCAGGTGAGTTCACTCTGAATTGTGGGACACTTTTTGGAGTCACCAGTTTCATTTCATAATCCACTTGAGTAGAGACCAAGTATAAAATAAATAAAACATACTATATTCAGAAATATGTTCATAGGGAAACTATGCCTACTGCATCTATTTAAAGGATTAGCTTCCTTTTATGATGGTTATTGAAAGACTATACTGATAAAATTGCGCTACTAGATATTCCTTGGGTTCCCTGAATTTTACTTTCATACCTGGATACTATATTATCCTCCCTCTACCAAGTTGTAACTAGATATGTAGATTTTAATTATAAGTTTCAGATCTGCATTATTATTAGAGAAACTTTTATCCTGACTGCCCCATCTACACCTTGAGTAAACAGAGAAAGTGTCAACAAAACTATCGTTAAAAAGTCAAAACACAAGATGTCCATCCTACCAAAGGCAATCTACAGATTCAAGACAATACCCATTAAATTCCCAACATCATCCTTCTCAGGCCTGGAAATGACAATACAGAAATCCATATGGAAACATAAACTACCACAAATAGCCAAAACAATCCTCAGCAAAAGAAACAAAATGATAGGTAACACACTTCCAGACTTTAAACTTTACTATAAGGCTATATAATCAAAACAGCCTGGTATTTGGTACAAGAATAGGTCTACGGACCAACGGAACAGGATAGAGATTCTGGAAGCAAAACCTCAATTTCTCAACCAACTCATCTTCAACAAAGCCTCTATGAACAACCACTGGGGAGAGGAAAAGCTACTGGCTGACCACATGCAGAAGATTGAAACAGGACCCCTCCCTCCCCATACACAAAAATCAAATCTAAATGGACCAGTGACCTAAACATAAAACCTCAAACTATAAGAACCTTAGAAAATGCAGGAGACACCCTTATGGAAATTGGAGCTGGCAACCAATTCCTGATCAAAACCTTAAGTGCCCATGCCAAAAGTGGGTCCTAATCAAACTGAAAACTTCCACAGAGAAAAAGAAACCACCAAGAGAATGGGGAGACAGACCACAGAATGGGAAAAAATATTTGCCAACTGTATATCTGACAAAGGTCTAACATTCAGGATCTATAAGGAACTCAAACGTGCTGAAAGGAAAAAACAAACACCCCCATTAAAAAGTGGGCAAAAGACATGAATAGACACTTCTCAAAAGAAGATATATTGGCAGGCATTAGACATATTAAAAAGTGTTTAAAGAAGGTTGAATACCCCAAATATCAAGCCAACTGGCTCCAAACTAAAACAGCATCTGTAAAAGAGTTATCTTGACTTTCTAAGTATATAAATGTCTTCAGAGAGTAGTACTGGTGGTTAACAGTTAAGCTTTCTCACCTTAATTCCAATTCTGACTCACTGCTTTATGACTGTGGGCAAACCTTTAGCTACTCTGAACTTCAGTTTTTTTATTTATAGAATGGAGATAATTTTTTCCTCACCTGGTTATTGTGAAGATTAACAAAGGAAAGCACTTTGCAATGATAAAATAAATGCTCGATGTTGATTGTTTTATGATTCTGAATCATGCCATGTTTTACTTAGTGAAATTCTTAAATAAATTTTTTATTCCCAAAAAAAAAGTATTTAGCCTCACTAATCATCAGCGAAATGCAAATCAAAGCCACATTGAGATACCACCTAATTCCAGTAAGAATGAGCATTATTAGTAAAACAAACAGATGCTGGTGAGGATGAGGAGAAAAAGGAATGCTTCTACACTGCCAGTGGGAATGCAAACTAGTTCACCCTCTGTGGAAAACAGTGTAGTAATTTCTAAAAGAACTAGAAATTGACCTTCCATATGACCCAACAATCACCTACTGGGAATATACCCAGAGGAACTCAAATCATTCTACAAAAAAATACCTGCACATCCATGTTTATTGCAGCACTATTTACAATAGCAAAAACATGGAACAAACCATGCTGTCCAATGAAACTTAACTGGATTTTTTTAATGTGCTACATATAAACAATGGAATATTACACAGTCATAAAGAAGGACAAACATACGAACTTTGGAGCAACTTGGAAGGATTTAGAGTCTATCATACTCAGTGACCTATCACAGAAACAAAGAACAGAGTACCATGTGTTCTCACTCACAAATTGGTCCTGAACGTTTACCATAATACTATAAGAAAGGAATTGGCAGTAGTGGGATACTGCCAGGGTTGGGGGGGGCACACAACATCAATAAGTGTACCTGATGTCAAACCAGACATAGTGGGGACCAAAAGGTGGTCCAAACTTTACCTGTATGATGGCCACTTGTAAACCTAATCCTGCATTGTACCTCACATCTTTAAAATAAAATAAAAAACATTTTTAAAAGTCAAAAAACAAGTGTTGGTGTGGCTGTGGAGAAAAAGGGAACACTTCTATACTGTTTGTGAAAATGTAAGCTAATTCACCTTTGTGGAAAGCAGTGTGGGATTTCCTCAAAGAACTAAAAATTGAGCTTCCATATAATCCAGTGATCTCACTTCTGGGCATATACCAAGAGGAATATAAATCACTCTACCAAAAAGACACAGTATATGTGTATGTCAATTTGCCTTATGTCAGTTTTGTCTCAATAAAACTGATATGTCAAAAAAATAAGGCACTTGCATGTGTATGTTCATTGCAGCACTGTTCACAATAGCAAAAAACATAAAACCAATCCAGATGGCCATCGAAAGTGAACTGGATAAAGAAAAACATGGTACATATACATGATGGAATATTATGCATCCATAAAGAATAAAATCATGCATGTCCTTTGAAGCAACATAGATGCAGCTATAGATCATCATACTAAGTGAACTATAACAGAAACAAAGAACCGAATAACACATATTCTCACTTATAAGTGGTCCCTGGTCACTAGTCACATGAGCACAAAGGGGAAAACAACAAATGTTGGACACTGCTAAAGAAAAGAGAGAGGGAGAAGGGAGGAGGGAGGTTGGATAAGGGGCACACAACACACTGGGTACCAGGTTCACAATTAGGGCGAGAGAGAGCCTGTTAGGAGTTTAAATTTCACCTGCACACAATTTACTTATGTAGCAAATCTTCACATGTACCTCATAACTCTAAAATAAGATAAGAAAATGCCAACAAGAACCTGTGGGGAAACCCCTACAAAAATAAACTCTAACTTACTCAGGGTGGCCAATGTAGAGTTTTTCTGTGGAATGATGATTCTTTGGGACAATCTGAAACACGTGGAATACATCAGTGTTAGTAAATAACTTCCTTATAGCAAAACAAAACAAAATAAAGCAAAAAAATAAATAAAGTAGAACCAAATAAATAAAGGCACTGTTTATGTCTTATATTCATCAGCCTTTGGTGGTATTCCTCAAGTCTCAACTTGTCCAGTATTTTAAAAGTGGATCAACCAGGTTCAGCCCTCAGGATACACACCTAGCTCAAAACTTCCATGGTTGACCATGGCTTAAGTCCTTCTTCAGTTTGTTTTATATTTTTTTAGAGAAAAAATTATATTTAGCTTTTATGCCATTTAGAACAATCACAGTTTCCAAGAGATATGGCCATGGTTCTCCCTTGAAAGCAGCAAGTTCTTTAGAGAATATCTTAGTAAATATTGTGTATATTTCCCACAGAAACATAGAAATAATGCTGTTCTCATAGGAATAATGACTTGTACACTGACTCCTAGCAGTATAGCAATTCTTCATCAAGAGACCACCCCTTTAAATAACAAGAGGGTTTTGAGTAATGTGATTGAACTCACACTGCAGTTTTCAACAACATATCAGTGTTATTACTGAGTTATTAAAGGAGATACAGGGGTCTTGGTAAAAGATATTTTGAGCAAGTATATAGAAGATAGATTGCTGATTTACCAGAACCAAAATCAGTGCCAATTTAATGATCTCAGATCACTCCAGCACACAGTGTACACCCCTAAGTAATCTTTCCTAAACTGTCTGGGAAATATCCAGGCTTTAGTGTCATGAAGTTAGAACAGAACTGCTTAGGCAATGTTTTGAATTCATATTGATGAATTAAGAATGGCATGTTCTCCACAAGGGGCCATTTTTAAAATCTAATAATCTTCTCTTTACATTCTTAATATATTCTCTATCTCTCTTCAAGAGATCATTGAGTAACTTACCTTCATGGTCTCAATTGATCTTCAGGCTTTTTGTAGCAAATATTTTATGATTGCTTCTGATTCAATGTTAGTCCACTCACACATCAGGGATAGTATTAACAGAAAAGTTTCCTTTTATTTATGTATGTAAGGTAGTAGTACAACTCCTTGACTAGACCATCCCCATATTAAAATTCTTGAAGTCTGAATAATTGGGAGTGTTTCACATCTCTGCATCATAGGCTAACGTGTCCTCTTCATCTGAGCACAGATTTTATTTTTATCCTTTAATTTATGAATAACACACTCCAAGAAGGGTATTTTTAGGTAATGTTTATTTTTGCATATTTTCTACTTTTAGATAAAGCTGAAATGAAGTGATACCTTACAATAATACATGTTTTGGTCCAAATAACTACTAAAAGTTCAGTACATTTCTGTCAAGGACCCTCTGGTTTTTTACACTATAAGACATATTCTTATCAGATGAATCTTAAGAAGAGACTCAGTAATATCCCTCAATATGGTCATTTTCTTTCTTTTTTTTAATAATACTTTTTTATTTTTTAACTTTAAAAATTTTTAATTTTAAAATTTGGGGGTATATTTCAGGGTTAGGTATATAAATATTCACTGTGCAGGTACCCTTGTTGGTGAGGTGTGCCCCCCTTCCCCAGGCAGATTTCCACTAATGTCAATCCCATCACCCATCCCCGCTCCCCTCCACAGTTTCCTGCTATAGTCAACCCTTTTCTTACAGTATTGTGGTAGTTGTTCAAGGTCCACATATGAATGAGAACATGTGATACTCAGTTCTTTATTTCTTTGAAAGATCACTCAGTATTATAGACCCTAATTCCATACAGGTTGCTGCAAAGTTCATGATTTTGTTCTTCTTTATGACTACATAATATTCCATAGTGTATATGTACCACATTTTTTTTTTACCCAATCCTCTTTTGATGGGCAGCATGGTTGGTTCCATGTTCTTGCTATTGTGAACAATACTGCAATAAACATATGTGTGCAGGTATCTTTTTTATAGAGTGATTTGAGTTCTTCTGGGTATATTCCCAGAATGATAATTGCAGGGTCATATGGAAGGTGGATTTAAGAACTTTTAGGAATCACCACACTGTTTTCCACAGAGGCTGTACTGGTTTGCACTAACACCAATAGTGTAGAAGTATTCCCTTTTTGCCACATCCTCTCCAACATCTGTTCTTTTTGAGTTATTGATGATGGCCATTCTGACTGGAGTTAGGTGGTATCTCAGTGTAGTTTCAATTTGCATTTCTTTGATGACTAGTGAGGCTGAGCATTTTTTCATGTATCAGTTGGCTGCTCATATGTCTTCTTTTGAGAACTGTCTATTCATTTCTTTTTACCACTTTGTAATGGGGCTGTTTTGTTTTTGTTTTTTTCTTTTCAGCATGTTTGAGTCCCTTGTAAATCCTAGATGTTAGGTCTTTGTCAGACCTGGAGTTGGCAAATATTTTTTCCCAGTCTGTTGGCTGTCTCCTGGCTCTCCTGATGGTTTCTTTGGCTTTGCAGAAGCTTGTCAGTTTGATAACGTCCCACTTGTCTATCTTATATCTTATGGCATGGGCATTTGGGGTTTTGATCAGGAATTGGTTGCCAGTTCCAATTTCCACAAGAGTGTCTCCTGCATTTTCTAAGGTTCTTATAGTTTGAGGTTTTACATTTAGGTTTCTGATCCATGTAGAGTTGATTTTTGTGTATAAGGATAGGTAGGAGTCCTGTTTCAATCTTCTGCATGTGGTCAGCCAGTTTTCCCAGCACCATTTACTGAATAGGTTTTCCTCTCCCCAGTGGTTGGTGGTAGAGGCTTTGTTGAAGATGAGTTGATTGAGAAATTGAGATTTTGCTTCTGGAATCTCAATTCTACTCCTTTGGTCTATATTCCTGTTCTTGTACCAATACTAAGCTGTTTTGATTATTGTAGCTTTTTTTTTTTTTTTGGACTTTGTAAATATATGCATTTCTTTCTTTCTTTTTTTTATTAATCAGTATTTTTTATTATGGTTTTGTGGGGTACAGTTGAGGGTTAGGTGTACAATTACGTTTCAT
>NW_007251169.1:237729-238556 GCF_000164805.1 Carlito syrichta | reverse complement strand
TGGATTCTAGTTCCATCCAGGTTGCTGCGAAATTCATGATTTTGTTCTTTTTTATGGCTGCGTAGTATTCCATCGTGTATATGTACCACATTTTTTTAATCCAGTCCTCTTTTGATGGGCAGCATGGTTGTTTCCAGGTTCTTGCTATTGTGAACAATGCTGAGATAAACATACGTGTACATGTATCTTTTTTACAGAGTGATTTGTGTTCTTCAGGGTATAGTCCCAGTAGGGGGATTGCAGGGTCATATGGAAGGTCAGTTTTTAGAGCTTTTAGGAATTGCCACACTGCTTTCCACAGAGGTTACACTATTTTACACTCCCACCAACAGTGTAGAAGTGTTCCCTTTTCCCCACATCCTCTCCAGCAGCTGTTATTTTTTGAGTTGTTGATAATTGCCATTCTGACTGGAGTTAGGTGGTATCTCAGTGTGGTTTTGATTTGTATCTCCCTGATGATTAGCGAGGTTGAGCATTTCTTCATGTGTTTGTTGGCTGCTTGGATGTCTTCTTTTGTGAAGTGTCTGTTCATATCTTTTGCCCATTTTATAATGGGGGTTGTTTGTTTTCTTCTTTTCAGTACGTTTCAGTTCCTTGTAGATCCAGGACATTAAGCCTTTGTCAGACCTAGAGTTGGCAAATACTTTTTCCCAGTCTGTAGGCTGTCTCCCTGCTCTCTTGATGGTTTCTTTGGCTTTGCAGAAGCTTGTCAGTTTAATAAGGTCCCATTTTTCTATCTTCTTTCTTATGTACTACAAATTCAATGAAATACCCATTAAATTACCAACAACATTCTTCTCAGACCTAGAAAAAACAACACAGGAATT
>NW_007251169.1:209891-237496 GCF_000164805.1 Carlito syrichta | reverse complement strand
TCCCCATGCACAAAGGTGAACTCCAAATGGATCAGAGACCTAAATGTAGAACCTCAAACCATAAGAACCTTAGAAAAGGAAGGAAATACTCTCATGGAAATTGGAACTGGCATCCAATTCCTGTATAAAACCCGTAACCCACAGTACATAAGAGATTATTGTAGCTTTATAATAAAGTTTGAAGTCTGTGTGATATCTCCTGCCCTGTTTTATTATTTTTTTGTTTTTTTCTGAGAATTATTTTAGCTATTCTTGGTCATTTATGTTTCCATATGAATTCCTGTATTGTTGTTTCCAGGTCTGAGAACAATGTGATTGGTAATTTTATGGGTATTGCATTAAATTTGTGGATTGCTTTAGGTAGAATGGAAATCTTAACAGTGTTGATTCTTCCAATGCATGAGCATTGAATATTTTTCCACTTGTTTGTGTCATCTTTGATTTCTTTGAGCAGTGTTTCATAGTTTTCATTGTAAAGGTCTTTCACGTCTCTGGTTAGGAGGATGCCAAGTTATTTCTTTTTCTTTTTCTTTTTTGCGATTGTGAATGGGATTGTGCTTTTTATTTGGGTTTCTGTTTGTATATTATTGGTGTATAGAAATGAGATTGTCTTCTGCCATTTATTTTATACACTGAGACTTTGCCAAAGTCCTTTATCAGTGCAAGGAGGTTTTTGACAGATTCTCTTGGGTTTTCAAGGTATAGAATCATGCTGTCTGCAAAGAGAGATAACTTGACTTCCTCTTCTCCTATTTGGATACCCCTGATCATCTTCTCTTCTCTAATTGCTCTAGCTAGGACTTCCTAAGCTATGTTGAACAGGAGGGGTGAGAGTGGGCAACCTTGTCTTGTTCCAGTTTTCAGGGGAAATGGTTCTATCTTCTGTCTTTTTAGGAGAATGCTGACTGTGGGTTTCTCGCAGATGGCTCTTACTATTTTGAGTCATGTTCTATCTATGGCTAGATGTTCAAGTGTTTTTATCAAAAAGTGGTGTTGGATATTATCAAAAGCTTTTTCTGCATCTAATGAAATAATCATGTAGTTTTTGTTTTTTTGTTTGTTGATGTATTTAATTACATTTATGGTCTTATGAAAGTTGAACCAGCCTTGCATCCCAGGGATGAAGCCTACTTGGTTATGGTGGATGATTTTTGAGATGTTTTGTTGAATCCAGTTTATTAGGATCTTGTTAATAATTTTAGCATCTATGTTCATCAAGGATATTGGCCTGTAGTTCTCTTTCTTTGTTGGGTCTTTACCTGGCTTGGGTATCAATGTGATGTTAGCTTCATAAAATGATCTGGGGAGAATTCCATCTTTCTCAATCAACTGGAGTATTTCAATAGGATTGGTATCAGTTCCTCCTTGTGTGTTTTGTAGAATTCTGTTGGAAAGCCATCTAGTCCAGGACTTTTTTTGGTAGGTAGTTTTCTTATAACATAGTCAATTTCCTTGATTGTTATTGGTTTATTTAGGGTCTCAATTTCTTCTTTTTTTAACGTAGGGAGGTTGTGTGGTGTCAGAAAGTCCTCCATTTCCTTTAAGTTTTCAAGTTTGTTTCCATACAAGTGTACATAGTAGTCTTTGATAAGTTTTTTGTATTTCTTCAGGGTCAGTTGTGACTTCATCTTTTTTGTTTCTGAATGTGTTTCTGAATGTGTTCTCAGACCTGGAAACAACAATACAGGAATTCATATGGAATGTGTTTGTTGTCTCTCTTTTTTGGGGTCAGTCTAGCTAAGGGACCATCAATCTTGTTTATCCTTTCAAAAAACTTGCTTTTTGTTCCATTGATTTTTGAAATTATATTTTTGTCTTCTATATCCTGGATTTGGGCTTTTATTTTGGGGATCTGAATTCTTCTGCTGAATTTAGGGTTGTTGATCTTGCTTTTCCAGTTTACTTAGGTGATTTGTTAGGCTGTTAACTTGTGACTTTTCCATTTTCTTCATGTGTGTTTGTAGAGATATGAATTCCCCTCTTACTACTGATTTCATGGCATCCCAGAGGTTTTTGTAAGATGTTTCTTCATTTTCATTTGTTTCCAGGTATCTTTTAATCTCTGTTTTGATTTTCATGCTGACCCAGGAGTTGCTTAGCATGATGCTATTTAGTGTCAATGTCCTTTGAGGAACTTTGTTGGTGTTGATATTTATTTTTATTCCACTGTGGTCTGAGAAGGTGCATGACAAAATTTAAATTTTATGAAATTTGCTTGTGTTTGATTTATGACCAAGGATGTGGTCAATCTTAGAGTATGTTTCATGTGGTGATGAGTAGAATGTATATTCTGTGGTCATTGGGTGGAGTGTTCTGTAGTTATCAATTAAGTCCATTTGGTCAAGAGTCACATTGAGGTTCCAGATCTCTTGCCCGTTTTTTTGTTCTGATGATCTGTCTAGGGTTGTGAGTGGGGTATTAAAGTCCCCAGCTATGACAGTGTTAGAGTCAATATCTTTTTTAAGTTTGCCTAGAAGCTGCTTTATGAAAGTTGGTGCTCCTATGTTGGGTGCATATATGTTTAGGATGGATATTTCTTGTTGATGGATTGAACCTTTATCATTATGTAGTGACCTTCTATATCTTTTAAAATTTTTGGTAGCTTAAAGGGTATTTTGTCTGGTATTAAGATTGCAACTCCTGTTTTCTTGTGTGTTCCATTTGCCTGAAATTTTGCTTCTCATCCCCTTATTTGCGTCTGTGAGTGTTCTTTCTGGTGAGATGTGTCTCTTGGAAACAATATATTGTTGCCTCATGATATTTTATCCATTTTGCCATTCCGTATCTTTTCAGTGGTGCATTTAGTCCATTCACATTCAGGCTAATTATTGAAATATAAGACTTTATCTGTGTCACATTGTTCTTATAGAGTTGTTGTTGTTCATGTTCGTTTGTTGTCCTTCTTTTGATTTTTGGGTTGACTCATGTGTGTTTTTGATCTTTTTCCTACACTCTTGTGAAGAATGCTGTCATTCTTTTTCCCTTTCTTTTGTGTTTAATACTTTGTTAAGTGTTTCTTGTTGAGCTGGTCTAGAGGCTGTGTAAGTTCTTAGGGATTGAATTTCTGGGAAAGATTTTAGTTCTCCCTTACTGATGAAGCTTAGCTTAGCTGGGTAGATTATTTTTGGTTGAAATTGTTTATCTTTGAGAACTTTGAAGATTGGGCTCCAAGGTCTTCTAGCCTGAAGTGTTTCTGTAGATAAATCTGCTGCTATTCTAATTGGTCTTCCCTAGTAGGTAGTCTGACCTTTTCCTCTTGCTGCCTTCAGCATTTTTTCTTTCATACCTACCTTGTTTAGGTGAATTACTATGTGTCTAGGAGTTGGTCTTCTCATTTGTTGTCTCAGAGGGTGTCTCTGAATCTGTTGTGTTTAAATTGTCACATCACTGATGAGATGAGGGAAGTTTTCTTGAATAATTTCATGGAATGTTTGTTCCAGGGTGGTCTCTGCCTCTCTTTCTGCCTCAGGAAGTTCAATTACTCTTAGCCTTGGCCTCTTGAAATAATTGCTCATCTCTTAAAAGTTTTGTTCTGTCTTTTTAAGCTTCTTTTCTGTGTTTTTGATGGTTTGGATTAGTTCTGTATTTTGGTCATCAAGCTCTGAGATTCTTTCTTCTGCTTGGCTAATTCTGCTTTCCATGCTTATCAGTTTGTTATTTATTTCAATCACAGTATTTTTTACTGCTGTTATCTCAGTTATCACCTCTTCCTATTTTCCTGGTTTCGTCACAATTCTATTTATTCTCTCTATTAATGTCTTGATATCTGGGTTTGCAGTTTGAGACTAGTCATTCTTCATTGTTTGCATTCTGAAGCCTGTTTTCTCAGTGTCTGACCTCTCAGGTGTCTGCGTGAGACCCATACTCTTCTTCTGGTATTTCTTCATTTATGTAGATCCCCTTTCCCCACTCTTTCCCCCCTCTTCTTTAATTCTGTTGTTCAGGGATGGTGGGTTTGCTTTTACTTCTGTTTGCTCAATCTCCTATTCTTCTTTATGTGGATCCTCTGGCATTGCTCAATTCTGAAGCTGAACTTTGGTTTGGGGACTGTACTTTTTGTAGTTTGAGATTTAATTAAGAGGAGAGCTGTGATTCAAAATCTATGTGCAGATCCCAGTATCCACTGACAGGTATATGGGCACCCTGTAATCTATTTCCCACTGTCTTTCAATCTGTCCATACAGTGGGGTATAGCTTTGTTCCCTGATAACAAAATGAGGTAAGAAAAAGGAAAATAATGGAAAAAAGGAAGGAGGGGCAATAAGAACATGGAGAGAAAGAATAGTAAGAGGGAAAACAGACAGACATATCAACTAACAAATGAAAAGTAAAAAAGAGTAAAAAAGGAAAAAAACTAAAACATACAGACAATCATGCAGACACACAAACCAACAAAAACCTCCGTACTGATGTACTCTTCCCATACACAAACAGGTAGTTGAAAGAAAAAAATCAGCAAAATAACAGAAACAAAGCAAGTATAAAAATGTTATTAAAAATGAAAGCAAAAAACAAATGAAAGTAAAACAAACATACCAAAAAAAAAAAAAAAAAAGGAACCAAATTAGCTCTGAGGTCATTCCTTTAAGTCCAATGTCCTTTCGGCTCTGATCTCCAACTGCTTCCCTCTGTCCTCAATGCAAGCTTATAGGGTTGTTCACAGCTTGGGTCAGATGCCCCAGGCCTACTGTGAAAGGAGGGTAGATCGATCTGGACTCACCTGGCTTGCTGCTTGTCAAGTCTGCCACTCAGATCTGACCTGTGTCTAATCCAACATGGAGGAGGAAACTCTGTCTCTCCCAGTTTGATGAGATTACCTTAGGTCCCAAGTTGGAGGCAGGGTGGAGCTGGACAGAGTTGGGTGGAGCTGGGTGGAGCTGGGTGGGGCAATGTAGGTCTCTGCCTGGTCCTGGGACATAGAAAATGACTGTGGTCGGCATCTCCTCACTGGGAATGGGGCTCCTCTCTGGCTTTCCCCAATTTTTTCTCTCCCCTGATGGGATCCAGGGCTCCAGCTGATTTGCTATTACGGGTGATGGTGTGAACCAGGTGCCACATGGTGAGAAACAACTGGATTCAGCAGGCTGTTCTCAAGAAGGTCCTGTGAACAGCAGATGATCTTGCACACCTGTGATTCCAATCTCAGGGCAGTGGGGACTTGCAATCACCTTCAGAAGGAAGCCCCAGTTGCATGAACCCAAGTCTCCCCTCAGATGGAATTTCACTCACCCACTATCACATGACTACTCATGCAGACAGTGTTTATGGACACTTGCTTTTGTGGAGACTTTCACAGTCTGACCTGTCCGGTCACCATCTTGTGACTCCTCTGCAATGTCTAGTTTTAAACAATTTCTTTCTAAATGGCTAGTACAAATATTGAATTGATAAGTTTGCATCTGTACAAGATTGTCTTTGAATACTACAAAAATGCTCTAGAAAGCTGCTACTCAAAAAAAAAAAAACCTCAAAGACCAGCATCATCAGTATTATCTGATGTCTCTTTAGAAACACAGAACTTCAGTCTTATCCCCAGTATTCAGAATCTGCACTTTAATAAGATCCTTGGGTGATATGCATGTACATAAAAATTCTTGAACACTTCTTTAAAGCACCCCCTTTCCTGAGTCAAACACTACAAAACTGCAACTGCCAAAATTCAAAAGAGTGAAAGAAAATATAAAAGCCTTGAGCTTTGGAACCAAGAATTGGGTTCACATTCTGGTTCTGCAACTTTAAATAAGTTACTTAGCATCTTCAATACAAGTAAACATTAATCAAATTCTGGAACATTCCAAGTGCTCAAGAAGCATTAGCTCTGCCTTTGTTATTTCCACCTAAATTTAGAAATACTAACACTGTGTGCTTTGGGTTATATGGTATGTATACTACCTAATAAGCTTTTTAGTTAATAGCATTTATTTTGAGAGAAACAAGCATTTTGTGTATCAAGCTACTAAGATTTTAGGGTTAAATTGTCATTACGCATAACCTAATCTAATATACTTAGTATAAAATTGGTACTGAGAGTAAGGATCAGCCAAAAAAATTGAGTATCTAGTACTGGTCTGCACGTCAAATGGTAGGCAAAGGCTCCTGAGAATATTGCCATTGAAGATGGGGGGAAATGGAGACTTATGGTATGCAGTGAAAAATGATTGGTAAGATAATTGCCAATAGTGATATGAGAAGCAGATTATGAATTTAATGAAGTCATGACTCTAGGAGATGGGCTGAGAAATTAGAATGATAATAATATGTTAATAGTAGTGGTATTTGGCAAAGTATTTTATTAAAGAGATGAGCTCAGCAAAGAATTAGCTAGTTTAAATGCTGGAATAATGGAAAGAAGTCTGGGAAAGACACTCAACACCCAAAGAGGGTATGCTACTCAATGCCCATATTAGAAGTGGCCAAAAATAATAAAATTGGGAAAGAAAGAACTACTCAGAAAGCAAATCCAGGGGCTAAAGAGAACAAAGAACCAGAAAACTCCCTCAAGAGAGTAGAATAAGAGTCTAATTAAGAAATAGTCTTCTTCTTCAGGTTAGGAGACCTCAGAGTATCTCCCTAGCTGGATTTCAAGATTGTTAGTTCAGTGACTGATGATTCTTATCACTATTCCTTTGCCTACATGGTGTATTATTATAATAATCCTGCCCCATTCCATGATCACATATCATCTTTTTAGAACATAAATCTTTGGATTGAGAGAAACAAATGCCCAAAGCCAATGTAGGGACCACCATTCCCCTGACATCTTGGATGTTGACCTACTTGTGATAAATAGATGAAACTGATTTTCTACTCTAGTCAGGAATATAGGTGTTTTCTGTGTGGGAAGAAAGATGAAGCTATCATTTGATGACCAAAAGGACATAAGTTGTCAACATTTGATGGTGGTCAGTATTTGGTTACTTTTTCCTTTCAAGTACATGGGGAATTGCATTTATACACTTGCAACTAAGAAGGATTGTATGAGTGGTTCCGACTAAGAAAATCTGAGCACAAATAGCAATTGTCATTTCTTGACTGTAACAGTGAAAAACTGATGTAAATCATCTTAGAGTTTATTCTTTGCTGTTGCAAAGACCAGAAAAAAATTTCAGTCTCTCTGGTCTTCCTAGGAGCTTGGGCTGGTTAGAGTCCCCATCTGACTTGTGTTGGACATGCTATGTGAGCAAAAAAATATAATTTTGTTGTATTAATCCCTGAGATTTCTGGAATCAATTGGTTACTACTGTAATGTAAGATGGTTTTGATAAATACAGTGATCCTTCTACAGTATCTTACAAAGTATAATTAATCCCCCAACTCAGGCTAAACTGTCAAAATTTCTAATGGATTAAACTCTACTTCTAGGTCACTCTGCCTTTTTCTTCAGTTTTCCTGTGGCATGACAGACTACAGAGATCATCACTGACAATAAAGTATTATCTTTATTTTTCCAGTTCCCTTCATTTTAACAAATCCAATCTGTTGTGCTAATTTTAAATCAGGAGATGCTGCAAATATGAGTCAACAGTCTGTAATTGAGAAATATCAACCAGGATTTGCAAAACCCAAGAAAACCAGACTGACTGAGACATAATTATTTGGCACAGAAAAGCAAACACCACTCTGATCAGAGTGAACAACAAAGAATACACTAGCTCCACTCCCTGTCAATGCCTGACAATGGAAGGGACATGGATCATAGAAAGTGGAGTTTCAGAGTACATTGAAGTGACCATGTTACTAGGGTGGGTGTCTGGGGCACTTGGAATGATGGGGTGGTGCTGAAAATAAAGGAAAGCAAGCCCTGAAACAATTTCACTGGCTCATCAGTTGAGCAATCACTTAATTGACGTATATTTATTACCTGTTATGTGTCAACATTAGCAGTATCAACTGACGGGAAAATGTGGTGTAAAGTTGTAAGGATGTTTACAGACTGAATCAGAAGCCATTTTTAACCAGAGGAAAGAATTCTCTACAAGGACCCCCTGGATTATTTATTCAAAGAACTGCAAATTTCTCCAGACAAAAGGAATGAGACAGTTCCCTTCTAAGCTCAAAGTTCGAGAACCTATTATAGAAAAAAATATCTAAAGAATTAGACTCCGTTCATTGTATATGTGTTAGCAAAGGTCTGGGCTTGTTAGCTTCAGTCACCATTAGACTGGCAAAAGTCTTTGTGAAAATGTGGTGACTCCATCAACCAAGCTCTATTTCCATGTCCACAAACTCAAAGTAAACTGAAAAGTGGAGACTCAGTCCATCAAAGTCAATATGCTAATAGACACAAGGCAGCTGTGAGGCTGTTCCGTAGAATTCTGTATCATAATGTGGCCCATCCCTTTTAAGACTGGGACATCATCCTAGAAAAACAGGTTGCTTAAAGTATGCATGCTGGCTGGATGAAGTCATTCCTACTTTTTCTTCTGCAGACTCTGAAAACCCACTCACAGATCAGGCCTTACTGACCACCTGCTAGGGGCTTTTCTTTTCTTTAGGTGGTAAAGAAGAGTACTAGCTTTCTGCTCTATGGAGCAAAGGAGAAAAGTTCTAAATAGACAGACAAATATCAAGGGCCATGTTAAAATAAGGCAGTAGTGAGTTAGTTGACTGCCAGTACAATTCATGTTTCCATAGCCACTGTTGATTTCAGTTCCTTTGCTCTTATTTCATGCCTCCACTGCTTTTGCCAATCTTGATACCTGAAAGCATGAATTGCCTTTCTCACTCTCCTGTATATTTAACTCCCACCTATTCCCTGTAATGCCACCTCTTTGATGGTTTCCTTCATCTCCCTAGTCTGAACCATTTTCTGCCTTCTCTCTACTTTTTACCTATTTTGTGTATCCCCGTCTAACTCCATTAGAATGTGAACTTCTTTGGAGAATAGCTTTGATGGTCTATATTTACATCATTTCTGGTTCCAAATGCTATTTAAGGACTATTGATTGCACTTATTATGAAAAAGAAAGTGAATCTTTTTGGGGGGTCGCAGGGAGACAAAAATTTGGTTAAGACTCTTAGGTGAGTTGATTGCAAGTGCATCAAAGTAAGACAAAAATGCTCATGAGAATATGGCAGTCTCATGGAAGGTAGGGGGAGTGGAAACCAAAATGGAAGTGGAAATGGAAACCATGTGTTGAGGCAGTGAGGCAAGGTTCTCAAATCCATGCGTGGGGACACCAAACACAGCAAAGCAGCAGAGACAAAAGTGGCCACCAAGTGTTTGTTCCTGGAATTCAGTGGGGAAGTGGTGCAACTAAATGTTTTCACAAAGCTCATCCAGTTTGTCAGTCTTCCTATGACACTGTAGCAAAATAATGTAATTTCCCTGAGAAAACTCTTAAGCTTTTATTCACTGACACAGATGCCAAAATAATGTTCATAAGGAAAATGAGCCTGTAGATTACAAGCTCTAAGATGGGACCCCAGAAAGCTCAGTTTACTCAGTGCATGGTTGCTGCCCCGGGGTTGTCACCAGGAGACACTCCCTGCTCTCTCTAAGGAGCCTCTCCCCCACCGCACTTGGTACCCACTATGAGATTCCTGGGATCATTTCCCAGGATCCCAGGGAACTGGTGTGTTCCACCAGTTCATGTGTGCTCTGCTTTATCTCTACACATGCACACACCTCCCTGTTATTCCTTCCTCCAACTCTTATGTGATTACTATTTACTATGGTAAGTTGACCACCCAAAGGTTTTAGTTACTTTCTTCCATAAACTTAAAAGTATACATACCATACTAGTGGGTTCAGAGCTAAGTTTCATGTGGTACTTGTTTACTTCTCAATTAGAAATCAAGAAAGTTTACTGTGGCTATTTCAATGTAAAGTGGATGAGAGGCTAAAGGCTCTCATAGGTAGAGGTAGAAATGTGATAGGTAGAGGTAGAAATACAGGCAACTATATCATGTGTATGAAGAAGCTAACCTTTCTGATGATGCCTTTCCCTGACCATGTCCATCCCAGACCAACCCTTCTGCTGTCCTGGGCTGTCTTCTAGCATCAATCTGAGGAACGTTTTCTCCAGGCCACCTCTCCAATTAATACTACTCAGAAGGATGGCAGCCTGATTAACCCACAGACCATTGTATTTCCTATTGAGAAGATATATTAAAACCAATTAAGTCATAAATGTGATGTCAGTTTACTCTGCCTTCTCCATGGGACTCCTACCACAGGAATCATGGGTAAATCAGTTCCGTTTGTCAAACCAAGTAGTGTCCTGGCATGGAAATCACCAAGATTCTCTGCTGGCACTAACTCACCTCCACTAAATAAATGTTCAACAAACATTTAAAGATTATCAGTTTAATGGAGAACCAAACTCTTTGTCTGCCTGGATTGAAGATTCTTTGATTGAAACCATGTGAAAGGCCTTGGGTGGCCAACTTCTCCTAGATATCATGCTGTTTACTTCCCATACGGTTATTCCTCTTTGCCTCTTCTCTCTTCCTCAGAATATCTTTAGGCCTCTCTCCTTACTACTGTCTCTCCTCTTTTCCTTTCCAGCTGGTGAATTCTGACTTGAAAGCAGAAGTTGGATCACAGTCTTGAAGGGATGTCATTCTCAGACACCCTGACCTGTCATTAAGAGGCATAGATAAGGCCGGATTGATGGCTCTCGCTTGTAATGACAAGGACTTTGGAAGGCTGAGGTGGAAGAATTGCTTGATTCCAGGAGCTCGATACCTGTCTAGGCAACATAGCACATCACAAGACCTTGTCTCTACAAAAAGTCAAAAAATTAACCAGACGTGGTGTGCACTTGTGGTCCCAGCTATTTAGGAAATTTGAGAAAGAAAGATCATCTGAGTCCAGGAAGTTGAAGTTGTGGTGAGTGGTGATTATGCCTGGGCAACAGAGGGAGACTTAGCCAAAACAAACAAACAAACAAACAAAAAACACCTTGTAGTAAGAACAGTTTGTTATTTTCATCTTAGTTTATGTCAACAAAACATTTGCCAAGTACTTATAATGTGCCAATCACTATTATGGCCTTTTTAAAAATCATACTTTTATTCTTAGACCTGGGCTCTCTCACCTTCTTGTTTCCACAGTTTCATTAAAAAGTTATTGATTGCCTGTTCTGTTCCTGGCACTTTGGCAATATGTCATACCACCTTTTTATTTAATATTTAAGGTAGAATCAATCTCAGTTTACAGAGCTAGTTTATAAAATCAGTCTGCTAGAAACTGATTTCATTATTTAAATTTATTTCAGATATAAGTGACAGAAACTTAATTCAACCAACTTAAGTTAAAATAAATAAATAAAAAGGCAGGGGATGTAGTAGAAGAATTCTGGAGACTCAAATGTAGAGCTATAGGAAGCTGGAAAGTTCTGGGAGCCCCTGGACTGAAAACCCTGGATTCCAAGCCTTTTACTTCTCTTCTCTGTTATTGTCTTCCTTTCTCAGTCTCTCTTTGTGGTAAGATGCATGGTTACCAGAAGTTCTCAGTTCACATTCTAAGCTCATCTCTAATGGGAAAGAGAGAACTCTCTAAACATCTGAATGCCATAGCCCAAGGGACAGCTTTAATTGGACTGTTTTGGTCACATGCTCACTTGAGCCATTTTGAACAGGAAGATGAGCCTGAAAATTAGTCTGAGCTGGCTCATGTGCCAACTCCTATAGCAAAAGAATGAGGTGGCAGAGTACACATGGGGTAATCTCACCATAATCCCATGTTTGAAGTTGGAGATCAGCAATAAGGTGGTTGGATTTATGTGGATATTTAATTACTGAAAGAAAGGATAATACACAGGGTAAGCAACAAATAATACATGTCTACTAACTGATTGTGTCAGCTCAAGTCCTCTGATAAACAGATACTAAAATGTAGTTTGATGCATAGGAGATATATGGGGGAAAACTCCTGTGAAGAGAAAGGGGAAATGGAGCAGGAACAGGTAAGGGATACTGCAGAGTGGGATGCAGGTCTGACACTTGGAAAGGGAGAGATAAGAAGAAGGAGGAAGAAGGGTAGTATAGGAAGAGATAAAGATTCCAGTGCAGCTTTGGAGTGCTAGCTAATTGATAGGGAGCCTAGAGCATATTTCATTCATTAGGGAAGCCCTATGTCGGGCAGGATTGCTGGACTCGATATTACTGCTCTACTCAGTCATCGGGAGCATCTCGGGAAGGGCATGGCCTTGGCAAGGCTGCAAGGGTAGATCCTCGGGGTATGGCAACTGGAGATGTCAACTTATCACAATGTTCACCAAAAGTTTTCACCTTAAAGGACATCTGAGTGGCATACTTCCATGGTTGCCATGCTAACCCCCAGAGAGACCTAGGCATCCTCTCAAGGTGAAGCCCAATAAAACTGAGAACTGAAACAAACATTTGTACCTCCTACCCCATGAACACCCCACTGTAACATACTTCCCCAAAGCAGATGTTCCTCTTTCCATGGAATCTGCTACTTGTCTGTTCATGCTGTTGATGTACATTAAAAAGGTCAAGGCTAAACTTAGAAAAGCTCACATTCTCAAGACACGGGCCTTTGCAGGAAGCCAGAAGGAAAACTGGTCTAGCCAAAGCAGTAGGAACCATGAGAAGTCTCCCTCAGCTGGAAAGTGACATGTGAGCATGTTAAAAATATACTCTTCTTCAGGAGGATGTCACCATAAATCTTGAAATCTTGTCTAGCTAGAATGGACTATCCAGAGCCATGAAACAGTGACAAAAACAACTCAATCCTAATTCTGTTTAAAAGCCCCATAGGTATATACTTTCTTAATACAAAATCTCTTATCCAACCTGTCTCACCCACAGAGTTAGATTTATAAACTTTATATTATCAACTGGTTAGACAACAGGAAATACATCAATAATGACACAACCACCTACAGATCTAAGTATTCTGGTATTTGCTCCTCTTCTGAAACAGGTGGGACTGTTTAGCCATATTCATACCTATCACTGGGACTGAGCCCTTCTCTCCCTCTGCTTACCAGCAAGAGCTGGCCACCATGCAACATGGCAACGTGTTGCCAAAAAGAAATATCATCCTTTGTTTTATTAGTTGGAATCTGAAATATGAGAAGAAATGTCACTGTAGTGTCTGTCAGTAAATATACCCAGGACCTGGAATTGTTCATGTACATAAATCATAGACTCTTGAAATGGTCACTGATCCCTAAAATCACCTAATTCTTTCTTTTTCAACCATGACCTTGTGGTACTTTGAGTGAATTTGTTGCCTTTTGAACTGGGGTTAGGATAGGGATGGTAATCATGATAAAGAGAGTAAAAGAAAAATGACGCTGGAACACTTGCAAACACATGGAAATGACTCACATAGTGGAAGGACATTTATGTATTTATTTGGAAAACAAATCTTTCCAGATATCTAGATATGGTTATCAGGAAAATAGATGCATTTGCTCAGGATACACACACACCTATCTATGTAATACGATTATGTGCACAATCTAAATAGTATTATCCTTATTCCAAGTTCATAGTCAATTAGAAATTCCAATTGAGAGGGAAACAGTAGGGACAGGACACCTTAGAATAATTGAAGATGATAATTGACTTTCTGGCAGTGAAGGTGGAGGACAAAATGAACTCAGAAACCACAAAAGCTTAAGAAGCAATCAGAAGTGGATTTTATTATAGAACACATATACAACATTTTAGTACTCTGTGGTACTTTTGGTAATGAAATGAATAAGATGAAATATTTATGAATACTACTATTTCTAGTAATAATTATAATAACAAAAGTTAACAAAGTGCCAACTGTGTGATAGGTATTATCCTCTAAATGCTTTCCCCATGCTATCTTATTTAATCCTCATAATTCTAATGGGTATTATTATCTCTATTTTTACTGTCGATGTAAGGCATAGATTGTTTAACTGTTTTTTGCAAGGTTATAGGATTACTTAAAGATTCTGTTGCATTCAACTTATCCTACTTCAGTTACAAACAAATTGTCATTTATTTTGAATATATGTCTGGCCATTTATTTATTTAGCTATCTGAAAATCATCACTAAACCAAGCTTTGATCATGTTAACAAACATTTATTGAGTTTTGTACCAGAGATCCATAGATGTATAAAACTCAATACCCTTTCTCTTGTAGCTTATGATCTTGTGGGTATCATACACGTAAAATCTGACTTACTGATAATGCCAAGTTCCTTTGCTAGTGTGTGTGTGTGTGTGTGTGTGTGTGTGTGTGTGTGTGTGTGTGTATGTATTTGTGTGTGTGTGTGTGTGTGTGTTTGTGTGTGTGTGTACTAAACCTGATACATAGATTTACTATTTTAACTAAGGAAGAATACACACGGTTAACACATGTACTTGTTTGTATTTTTGTGTCTGTGTCTGTATAGGTAAATTCCATTTTATTTTATGTTTTATATGAAAATCACTTAAAATTATGAAGAAGCAAGACTGTTTTTAAGAAAAAATGAGATAGAAAGAAACTTAAAAGTGGAGGTCCCCAATCTCACTATTGAACAGACAGTGAGAAAGAGAAAAGCTGACATTTGCTCTAAGTCTGAAAAGACTGGACTGAAAAGTACATGATTTGGTCTGAAGTCTGGGTCCTAGCAATTTATTCCATTGGTAGGTGCTTTACCAAAGCATAAAAGTCAGGGGAAAAAAAGTAGAAGTGGCCACTTGATGTGAGAGAAGAGGACGAGCGCATTGTTGTCCCATTTCAGTACCTATTTCTGGCCACAGAAAAGCCACATCCACATGCACTATGGGATAAAAGAACATTATATCCCTGCTAAATGGTGTTTCAATGAACTGGAGCCAGATTTGTACCTGGGGCCCATGTTTCTCCCCAAGGGATTCAAGGATAAAATTCAATGGGTTCTTGGGTTTGGTGGAGAAACAATATTACATTTAGTATGCTACTACTTTAACTCAAATTTAGCATTTTCTTTGCATATAAATGTAAGCAATAAGTCAGGGGAGTATTAGCAGTGCTTGTGACTTTTCATCAATAGAAATAAAATTTGCCCTAATACATTTCAATTGTTACAGGCATTTCAAAGTTATTTCTAAACTTTATTGGGATATAATTGATGTACAAAACTTGAACACATTTTATGTACATATTTTGATGAGTTTGGACATATTTTTATACCAGAAGTGCAGTCACCACAATCAAAGTACTAAACATCTTCGTCACCTCCCAAAATTTTCTTGTTTTGTAGTGAGAACACTTATGAGGTATTTCCTCTAATCCCACTTCCAGGCATATATACAAAAGAATTGGAATCAGGATCTCAAAGAAATCTCTGTGCCCTCATGTTCATTACAGCATTATTCACTATAACCAAGATATAGAAACAACCAAATTGTCCATAGATAGATGAATAGATAAAGAAAATGTGGTCTATAAATACAGTGTAAAATTGTTTAGTTTACAAAAAAAAAAGGAATCCTACCATTTTGAAAACACAGATGAACCTAGAGGGTATTACGCTAAGTGAAATGAGCCAGTCACAGAACAACGAATAATGCATGGCCCCACTCATATGAAGTATGGAAAAATTGTCATACTTATAGAAGTAGATAATATAATTGTGGTTTCCAGGGTTAAGGGGAGGGACAAATGAAGAATTATTGCTCAAGGGGTATACATTTTTAGTTATACAAGATGAATATGTTCTAGAGATCTGCTGTACAACATAGTACCTAGAGTTAATAGTATAGTATTATGCACTTTAAAATATGCTAAGAAGAAAGTTCTCAAATTTCTTTTAAATTATAGTAATATTAGACCTATCAGTATCACACATAACCACAGTCTCTTTGAGCAATGTTTCCAGTGAACTTCCAGGCAGCGCATAGGCCAGGTATTGTTCAGCCACCAACTACCAATTCTCTAGACATCTGCAATACATCCTCTCTCCACAATTGTTCCTTGATCAATATGTGCAAGGGGATGAGTCGTTTTCATTATGTGTTACTGAATAGTTTCTGATATAAACTGTATCTAAAAGATGTTGAACTAGCCAAATATGAGCTCACTGATCTTAAAACTAAAATTTTACTACATTAGAGTCTAACTCTAAAATCCTTGGAGAATTCTGGTATTTCTTGAGAAAAGCCTATCATGCTTTGTAACATCACCTATAGAAACCTTCATTCCAAATGTGTCCATAAATCTTTGTGAATTGGAATTTCTATTCTTATAACCATCAAAAAATATCAACATTGACTAAATGCCGAGCATGATATGTGTGCTGCCTTGACAAAGACCACTGTATAGTTTAATATTCTCATTTAGCTAAGACACATCATTCAGTCTTCATACTTATATGTCTATAAAAAACAAAATCCCCTTCCACCTTGCTTACATTTTAGATGTAATTTAGCATGTTGGTAAAATACTATAAAATGTATGTTTTTAAGATTGCAGTAAATGTTTCAATCAAATTAGTTTCTATTATAATTCCATACGGTTTATTCTAAGCATTTAAAACATCTTCTTCTTTAAGATATGCATAGGATTCACCAAGCTGCCAAAGCACAAGAAAAATTTTCTGTGGCACAAGAAAAATTAAGAAGACATGAGCTAAGCAATTTTACAGTGACTAGAAATCCATGAGGTATAAGAGATCAGAGAGTCAGATGTTCTTGAGATCTACCATGGGAGTGGCAGATTTACTGTTACCTTGAATCTAACTGAATAAGTTAGTGAACTGTCAGCTACTATAGCAAATAACCATAAAATAGTAATGGCTTGGAACAATATGTTTGTTTCTTTGTCATACAACGATACTGAGAGAAGTGAACAGGAATCATGGAAATTTTTCTCTATGTAACAGTTTAATGATACAAAGTGACATAGTTTCTGCCATTTCAGCACATGACTTTCCAATTTTTTTCTGGGTAATGACTTTATTCCAGTCAGCGGGTAGTGGAAAAGAGCCCGGAGGAGTACACAAAGGTTTCTATGGGCATATTACTTCCTCTCACAGGCTAGAACTCAAGTCATGAAGCCACAGAGAGCAGTAAGAGAACTGAATGTGTTAGAAGAAAAGGAAGAATATTTGGTGAACATCCAACCAATTTTTGTTACTCTGTCCTGCTAGGAGAAATATAGGTTACTAAGATATTGCAGTTTGCATACTATTTATAAAGATAGTAGTACCATGCAATTCCTTATCTCACAAATTATGTACACAATGGTTTTATACAGACCACTTGAATCAGAATCTCCTGGAAAGCCTGGTAAAAATAAAAGTTTCAGATCTACTGAATAAGAAGCTCCCAGGATGTTTCTTAGGCATGCTAATATAGACTGACAAGAGAGATTAGATAATACCTTTTTTAGGAAATAATATCATAAAAGGGAATAGGGAGGAAAGCAAGAAACTTACAAAGAGAATAGATAAAGGAATAGGAGATTACAGGAATTAAAGAAGGAGTTCCAAGAAAGAGGCAGTGGTCAAAGGCATTGAATGTCTCATAGAGCAAAAATAAGATAACACAGACAATCTGCACAGCTCTGTGACTTTAGAAAGCTGATTATTTCAGGCTAAGATGTACATTTTATTCATTTTCTTTTTTAATGTTTTAATCTTAAAGATGTGGGGTACAATTCAGGGTTAGGTAAACAAATGTTCATTATGACCTCGGCATCTTCCTAACCAGAGAAGTGAAAGACCTTTACAATGAGAACTAAAAAACACAGCTCAAAGAAATCCAAGAAGACACAAACAAATGGGAAAATATTCCATGCTCATGGATAGGAAGAATCAGCATCATTAAGATGTTCACACTACCAAAGGCAATCTACAGATTCAACGCAATATCCATTAAGTTACCAACATCATTCTTCTCAGACCTGGAAATGACAATACAGAAATTCATATGGAAACATAAACTACCATGAATAGCCAAAACAATCCTTAGCAAGAGAAACAAAGCAGGAGGTATCACATTTCCAGACTTAAAACTTTACTACAAGAATCAAAACAGCCTGGTATTGATACAAGAACAGGCATATGGACAAATGGAAGAGGATAGAGATTCTGGAAGCAAAGCCTCAATTTCTCAATCAACTCATCTTTGACAAAGCCTTCAAAACTACCACTGAGGAGAGGAGAACCTATTCAGTTAATGGTGCTGGGAAAACTGGCTGACTACATGCAGAAGATTGAAACAGGACCCCTACCTATCTCTATACACAAAAATTAGCTTTAAATGAATTAGAGACCTAAATGTAAAACCTCAAACTTTAAGAATCTTAGAAAATGCAGGAGGCATCCTTATGGAAATTGGAACTGGCAACCAATTCCTGATCAAAACCCCAAGTGCCCATGTCATAAGAGATAAGATAGACAAGTGGGACCTCTTCAAACTGACCAGTTTCTACAAAGCAAAATAAATCATCATGAGAGCAAGGAGACAGCCCACAGAATGGGAAAAAATATTTGCCAACTGTATTTCTGACAAAGGCCTAACAACTAGGATATACAAGAAATTCAAATGTGCTGAAGGGAAGAAAACAAACAACCTCATTAAAAAGTGGGCAAAAGATGTGAATAGACACTTCTCAAAAGAAGATATACTGGCAGCCAACAAGCACATGAAAAAGTGTTCAGCCTCACTCATCATCAGAGAATGCAAATCAAAACCACACTGAGATACCACCTAACTCCAATAAGAATGGCCATCATTAATAAAACAAACAACAACAGATGCTGGCAAGGATGTGGAAAAAAGGAACTCTTCTACACTGCTGGTGGGAATGTAAATTAGTGCAACCTCTTAGGAAGACAGTGTGATGGTTTCTGAAAAACCTCGAAATTGACCTTCTGTATGACCTAGCAATTCCCCTATTGGGAATATATCCAGAGGAGCTCAAGTCGTTCTACAAAAAAGATACCTGCACATGCATGTTTGTTGCCGTTCTATTCACAGTAGCAAAAACATGGAACCAACGTTGCTGCCCATTGAAGCTGGACTGTATTTTTAAAATGTGGTACATATACACAATGGAATATTATGCAGCCATAAAAAAGGACAGTCATATGGACTTTGCAGCAACTTGATGAATTTTGAGTCTATCATACTCAGTGATCTATCACAGAAACAAAGAACAGAGTACCATATATTCTCACTCATAAGCGGATCTTGAACAATTACCATAGTACTATAAGAAAGGGATTGGCAGTAGTGGGAACTGCCAGGGGAGTGAGGATGGGATTGGCAGTTGAGGGAAACTGCTAGTGGAAGGAGGGGCACACCTCATCAACAAGGGTACCTGCATAATGAACATTTGTATACATAACCTGAATTTCACCCCACATCTTTAATATAAAGAAAAAAAATTTATTACTCAGGTACCATTGTTGATGAGGTGTGCCTCCACCCCCGGCAATTTCCCACTCTTCCCCCCCACCCCTCGCAGTTTTCCCGAAGCCTGTTACGACTAAGGCTTTAATACAATAACTCTGTAATTGTGTGGTAAGTTTTTTAGTTTGAAACACTGTAGGTATGTTACCACTGACCAAGATATAAGGAAGGAAGAGTACTGGCTTTTTGTTTGGCTTGAGAGACATTGTGCCTAAAGTATCTTCAAGACATTCAGGTATGGCTTTACAAAAATAGTTACAGCTCATAAAGGAGGTTGAGTCTGTAATTTACAAACGAAGTTTCATTCTCCTATATGTGACTTTGGGCTATAAAGATGAATGAGATTGTCCAGAGACAATGTGTAGTTAGAGAATAAGTAGGGAATTATTTATGTAATTCAGACAAGAAATATTTTTTATACAATCGGGGGAAGGTCTAGGCTGGTGTTTAGACAATGGGACACAATGGGACAATCGGTGAGCTGGGCTGGCACTTTCAAAATATCTGTTTGGGATGTTTATAGGTATTGCACATCTCATGCTTGCTTTATTTACCCTTACTATTTTATAGAATCCATTAAAGAATGCTATGGGAAAAGCTGGCTTGGGTACTAATCCCCTCTCGTTGATGGGTTATTTCCCCCTTTGACTTCATTTCTTGGTAAAACAAAAACAAAAACAAAAACAAACCATCAGTTACACTGTAGGCAATCCCTGTAGCGTTATTTTGCTTCTTTTCTTGACTGTCTTATCTCCATATAAGAGACAGTGTGCCTCTTTAGACAATAGTCCTGCCTTAAGTCTCCCTGTGGACATCTTCCTTTCCACTATCCCTGAGATGGAGACTTCATGGAGGAGGAGAGAGTCTTGCACAATCATGATCAAATACATGATTTATTTTATACTAACAAACAATCTTTCTGACTCCCCCATGAGACAAATTCTAATATTTCCAAATGAAATCAGAGCCAACGCCATGGGTTGGCTAAGATAGACTGTAAATAGCTTCCAAATCAGGAGTGAAGTATGCAGCTGAATTGGAAGGAAAGAAGACAAAGCCCAGGGAAATGGCCACGTTGACTTGTTATTTTTCTGAAGATGTCTATTGGCACTGCTCAGCCCAATGTCGGCAGAACACATTTATTGCCTCACACAGCCAGCCTTTGTCATGTGGAATCAGTTGACATCTGGGGGCTGTTTCATGTTTCTCTTCTTCATCTGCCCTCACTCAAGCATTTGGAGACATCAGTTACTAAACCAAGCATGAAGAAAGCAATGCTAATTAGGTCATCTTCTATAGCGCATTACACATGGTAAAGCTCTATTTTAAAAAAATGGAATAATTAATGAATTCATTAACAAATTAATTCCTCGTCTGCATAAGTTTTATGTGGGGGGCAAACTACAGGAATTATTTCTAATTTAATTAAAGATAAGGATTTAAACAGACAGATATGTGAAAATGTTCAGAATGTCACATATTGGCAAAAGTGAAAACAAATTTTCTTTTACCCTTTTCTCATGCCATGGCAAGGATTGGAAGGCGGTTGTTATTAACCGTCTCCTAAGGTGAAAATGTAGGGAGAAGAGGTTGGAAGGTGTGTCTTCCAGTTAACAGTGAAGAGGAGAGGAAGGTGCATCCCAGGATGCTTCCCATGCATCAATAGTCAACCATGATCACGGACAGGATCTGTGTGGCAGTTTTGTGTTATCTTGGCAATTCCTGGTGCAGAGACTTGTTTGTTTAAGGACTTGAAGTTTAAGAATAATCACAAAAGCACAAGGGAGGGATTGGCAGTCGCAGGACATTGCCAAGGTAGTTAGGAAAGGAAGGGGCACCTAATAACACAAAGGGTAACTGATCCTCAATCAGGGGAAGTGAGGACCAGTTGATGACCCAAATTCTACCTGCACATACTTACTATGTACCTAATCTTGACTTGTACCCCACATCTTTATGATAAAATAAAATAAAATAAATGTTGCAAAAGTGTTAGGGTCTATGTCCATTATTAGCAAGTACCAAGTTTAACCCTAAGTCAAATTTTCTCCCTTTTCTGTGCCTGAATATAACCTCAGATGGATCCTAATAGCTGTCCTTTTACTCACATCTAGAAAATTACATTTTGAGTTTTCCCCAACAGTTGTTAAAAACTCTTTCCACTTTTTAAAAATCCCTTACCAAACTTTGTCTCAGTCATTTTCCAGGAATAGTTTTGATTTGTTTTTTGCTAGGATTGAGGCCATCTGAGGGTGTTTCCTTTGCTTCTCCAAATAGTAGATGCTTTTCTACCTTCTTACATCTTCACTTCAGTCTTAGAGGAAGCACTTCCCCTCCTGTAAATCATGGAGAGACCCCCCTTTATCCTCAAAATCCCATCACTTCTACTTTCTCAGGTGCCTTACCCCAACAATTATCCCCTATTTTTTCTCTTCCCCTTCTTTCTTACATTTTTTAATATATGATTTTTTTGACATCCTGGGACCCCTAACTGTACAAGGAGACACTGCCTCTCTCAAGCTAGCTACTTCTTGCAGACAATAAACAATATGCCTGTTGACACACCTTTCCTATGTAAACCAACCAATCCTGAGAGTCCATAGCCCCAACAACCTTTTTTATCTAACTCTCACACACTAAGTCAACTTTTTCACTATCCTAAATCAACCCAGGACCAGGAACTTACTAGAATTCACTTCTATAGTCCAGAGCTGCAGATATTATTCAAAAGAGTCAATCCCAAGCTGTTTCCCTGCCCTGCTTGCTTTTCCCATAGAAAACACAACAAAAGTTCTGAGCTGTGCCTTCCTCACACACCTACTTCTGCCTCCTAACCAAATGTGGTGCTTCCCTTGTGACCCTATGTGGTGTGCTCTGTCGCCTTTTCTTGAAAACTATCCGCTTTTCTTGAAAAGAACAAACTTTTTTTCAATGGCATTGACTTCTTTGTGTCATCAACCAGTCACCTACATAAATTACATTGCTATGGGTGTGTTTTCATTCACCTCCCTCCTTATTTTCCTCCTTTCTTTCCTTCTCTCTTCTTTTTTGGTTTCTTCTTTTACTTTATGCATTTCATCAGAAGAATGTGATTGCTTTGGCAAAAATACTTTTTAAATTTTTGTTTTAAAATTGAAATATAAAAATCGAATAATAGTGGAAAATGCACCAGAGAAAAACATCAGTCACATTTTGGTGAACATCTTTCTAGACATCTCTTTTGCATACCTATGTATAAAATACAATGTATATATGTACATTTTAAATAAATGGAATAGTATTATACATTTATCAATAATATGATGTTAACAGTTTTACTCAATAAATAAAAGTCTACTTCACTAATTTTTGTAGCTAAAAAATGTTGGTATATCACAACTTATTTATTTAATTTATTTATATTTTGTTGTCTACATGTTTTTGTTTTTACGGATTTAAGCAATAATGCAATAGATATATGTGTTTATTTATATTTTCACATTTGTAGATTTATCTTCTTAAATTCTCAGAAGTGGATTTGATAGGTGAAAGGGTATATCCCTTCTACATACTGATATGCTTCACCAAAGTGAATACCAGAAAGACCATTATAGTTTATAATTTCTTCCCACTCCAACAGTGCATTCAAGTAATCATTCCCCAACTCTTCATAAAAATAGTATTTTTTATCTCTTTAATTGAATTACCAATCTAGTAGGTTATAAAAAACCTTTGATTTTATTTTAATTTCTTTAAGATTTAATAGGTTTTCTGTTTTATATTGATCACATGCATTTCTTCTTTTATAAATTACCCATTTATATTTTCCCTATTTTTCTATTGGATTATTCATTTTTATTTTTAATTGTCCTGTAAAACTTTTAATGTTACTCAGAAATTAATTCTATGTCAGTCATATAAATGATTGACAAATGTTTCCCTGTTTGACATATTTTTTCAATCATAATAATACTTATTATATAGAAGTTGTAAGTTCTAATGTAGCCAAATGTATCAATACTTTCCTTTTTGTTTTCTAGCATCCCTGGAATTCTTAGATGGGTTCCTCAACCACTGCATTATAAAGTATCTTCAGTGCTTCTCTTGCCTCAGATTTACAGTTAAGTCTCTGATTCATAGAGTTTGATTTGAGGCACCACTGGGTGAGTAGTGATTCTCTTTTCTTTTCCTTCCTCCTTTCATTTTCCAGCACTGTGATTTTTCCACCTTCAGAGTCATCCTGGCTCAAAAACCTGAGGTTCATCTGAGATCCTTCCCTTACATTTGTCCCACGGATCCAGGTAGTAACTTAACCACAATGAACTTCTGAGGATTTTTCAGACTTTATGAAGTGTTCCCACATATATCATCACAACCTTTCCCTCCCACCATGCTTTCAACAGTACTTACAATCTTTGTCAAGGAGGATGAAAGGGAGGCCTGGAGAAATTGCAACTTACTCTAGGTAGTTCTGAGAGTAAGGAAAAGGTAAAGTTCACCTTAAAGTCTGATTCCAAAAACTATATGACTAACTTCTGAAACCCAACCAACTTTCTGTTGTAAATATTCTCTTTGCACCCTCTCATCTCTATACTGACTGCTCTCATTGAAGTTTTATCATTTCTCACCTGCATTTTTTCAGAAGTCCTCACTGTCCATTTATCCTACACATGGTCTTAGTTCAACCTTCTTAAATTACAGTTTTGTTCGCATGCTTGGAACCCTTCAGCCAACTGAATCCACCATGTCTTTGCCTTGCAGTTAGGACCTTCATGATGTGGCCTCAGTATTTTACCTTTGTCTTCCATTATTCCGCCACATATACTATGGCTTTCAGGGAAGCCAAAGATTTGTCAACATTCAAACTTGCCTCGTGCTGTCCTGTAGCCATGCCTTGTTTCCGCTTACCACTTCCTTTTACAATCACCATTGCCTCTCCTTTCCTTCTTCCAACATCCTATCCTTCCTTAAGCCCCAGTCCCAATTCCATATCCTACATCACACCCTTCCTGGAAACTTCCAGTGGACATTCCATTCCTTTTCCCCTTTAACTTTCCACCGAACTTTTTTCTGTGACTCTCTTGTGACTCAATACTTTATAGTTTTTGCCAGTGTCTTACTTTACTTATCAGACTGTCAGCTTGAGTAAATGGATTACTTCTTTATATTTTTATTTTTATTTCTCATATCCTAGTGCTTAGAACAGTGACTAACAGAGGTAAATATTTGAAAAACAATTAGTTAACAAATGTATAAAAGAATGAATGACAGAATGAAAGAATAAAATGAGAGGGCAACTTGATTATTTCTGGAAGTCTTTATTTTCCAAAAAACTATGTCCTTTTATCCCATTTGCCTGCCCCAATTGTCTGACATACAACTACCAGACAATCAAAGTAGTAGAATGTCATCACCCCCACATATAATTATGGTATCTGCACAATGTTGATGTTCCAAGGACCAGTGGTACACATTTCTCAGAAAAAAATGCTCCATCATCCGTGAGGAACAAAATATTTGAGAATGGAAACTTTTCTTAATCTGGGGATGGGTTGCATGTGGGATAGAACAGGACGCCACATAAGGCTGCAGACGTGGTAGCTGAAAGAACAAAACAGGTTAACTATGGGGAAGTTGGTATTGCCATAATGATCCACCGGCCCTCAGAAGGCTACATATAACCCTTTGCTTCTGTATGTCCTGCTCCTGGCCCATGATAGCCAGGCTGCCTTCTAAGGAAATATGGCTGTGAGTCTGTTTGTCTTTCCAGAAAAAAGCAGAATATGTTACACATCCCAGTCAATCTTCTGCCCAGGGAATCCCTTGTTCCCAATAGGGACTTCATCTCTCAGAGATAGAAGTGTAGTCCTGTGACATATGAAAAAGATCATATGCTCAAAAGGAAAACTGGCAAATAACACCTTCTTGCCCTAAAGGCGAGGCATTGCTTTAGAGAGGGCTGAGTGCCAGTTTGCTAGAATTGAATAAATCAGATTTCTAACATTTAATAACAGATGTTCTGGCTACAGCTCATGAAATCATTTAATATTACTTTATGCTGTGGTAATAAAAAAAAATCATCTGGCTCCACTCGGCCCAGGTTACATATCTTCCTCAAAGGGTCAAAATGATTTGATGCAGTTCTTGGATCAAAAGGATGGATGCTCTCTGCATATCACAGGCTGTGGATGGGGGTTGCTTCAAGAATGGGACAGATGCTTTCCTTATATATGCTTTACATCCGATGGCCTGAGGTGTGCCTCTGACCCCACAAACTTGCCCAAATTCTGGCCCTAGGAGGATAGGAATGCACTCTAAAAGACTCACTTTTTCCACCCTTCCCACATCTCACATCTGGCAGTGTGAACTTCTGAGAAAGGCTAAAATAGGTTGATCAACCATGCGGGATGTGGCTGGCATGGTACCAGAACTTTATCTCTATAGCCCTGAAAAGGAGTGAATAAGTGAGAATGATTTGGCCTCTCAGAACAAGCCTTGCAGATGAGTTTGGATTAATCTAGTGAGGTAGGGAGCAAGGGAAAATGTGCCTGATGAAACCTGGTAATAAATCAAAGGGACTTGCAACATGAATAGATGGTGAAATTGCCAAGATGAGTCAAATATTGAAATAATCAGTTAATAAAGAAAAATCTTCCAGAGAAGATAATAAAAAAGTGAGGTGATTTCTTATCCTCAGAGAAAATCTAAGAGAAAAAGGAAACAAAGAGAAGCTTAAAAGTCCAAGAGAGAGATACGAGGATAATTGGAGCATCATACCAGAAGCAAATTGAAGGAAGATAAAAGAGAATTCAAGGTCCTTAAAAAAAGAAACCATTGCTGCAACTTCTCAAAGAGAGTAATAATTCCTTCCCAGGAAGCATGATGTCAATACTTAGTAAAAATAAAAGGCAAATACTGAATAGCAGCATAAACGCAACATAGGCCAGTGAATTCTAAAACAGTCACTATATGGACTCACGGAGGCAAGAGTTCTAGGTAAATCTCAAGGTCTAAATATGTACACTAAAATATAACAAGGATGCCAACGAGGGTAAGGTGAGAAATGTCTGAGAATCAGAATTTCATGTCCAAGGAGGATTAGAAAGAGTATCCGATTCAACTCCCTTGACTACTGATTGAGGCTCCATGAAGAGAACCAGCTTACCAAGATCATGATACTGGCCAATGGTAGAATGGGAAGTTAGATTTAATCTAGTTTTATCTTCTCTGAGAGAAGTAAAACTTTATGGTTACTTTTCAACTGTAGTAAAATTGGTACAAGTTAGATGAAATGAAACTGTACAACTTGTTATGCTTCTGTAAGCACATCATTTTGTGTTAATAAAGATTCTAATTTCTTTATCTTCAGACATCTTATTTTGGAACCTGCAGTCCAAGTTGTAATTCTCTTTGGGTCATTTTATCGGAAGCAAATAGGACATTGAGCCATTTATTTTATAGAGGAACAAAAGTCAAGAAGGAAAACTGCTAACTGAGATAGAATACTGAGAATCAAGTTAAACGTGAAAGTACTTAAAGCTCCAGATTTTTTTTTTTTTTTTTTTTTGAGTTGGAGTCTCACTCTGTCGCCCAGACTGGAGTGCAGTGGCCGCCTCGACCTGCTGGGCTCCGGCGATCCTTCCGCCTCAGCCTTCCAAGTAGCCGGAAATACAGGCACGCGCTACCATGCCTGGCTGATTTTTTTGATTTATTGTAGAGATGAGATCACGCTGCCCAGGCCGGTGTCGAACCGCGGGCTCAGGCAATCCACTCACCTCAGCTTCCCAAAGGCTCGAGATTACAGGCTGAGCCACCGAGCCCCGGCTAGCTCCAGATTTTCAAAGAGAAAAGAGAAAGATAGGCTTATGTCTGCAAGAGGAAAAAGAGATCCTATCATGCCAATTCCAATCACAATCCAATCTAATTGCAGGCACGTAAGTTGATAATATGTTAATGATGACATTTGTTGAACACTCCCCAGTCCTCAAGGACGCTAGTTAGCTTTAACCACTCAGTTTCTACCTTCTCCTCTCCTTTAAAATGCCTGGCCACTAGGTGCCAGGGGTAGTGGCTGGGCACTGGTGCTGGTGGACCAAACTTGACTCTGTCTGGCTCTCCATGTTCAAGCGGCTTAGAGCAGGAGGTGGTAAGGGGCAGAGTGGGCTGAAATACGAAATATAGAACTATAAAGGATGCCCTAAGAAACAAAACATGCCGGGCTCGGTGGCTCAGCCTGTAATCCTGCGCCTTTGGGAGGCTGAGGTGAGTGGATTGCCTGAGCCC
>NW_007251169.1:167359-209871 GCF_000164805.1 Carlito syrichta | reverse complement strand
CTGCCTGTAATTCCGGCTACTGGGAAGGCTGAGGTGGAAGGATCGCCAGAGCCCAGCAGGTCGAGGCTGCGGTGGCTGGAAGCGGTCACTGCACTCCAGTCTGGGTGACAGAGTGAGACTCCAACTCAAAAAAAAAAAAAAAAAGAAACAAAACAAGAATGCCAGAGGATGTCAGAGATGCTCCAGAGACAGTCACTGGGTGTTTGAGAGAGGCTGAGAGAACTAGTGTGCATTGGCTTCAAGATAGAGTGCCCAGCATTAAAGTTCTGGTTCTGCCACTAACTCTGTGAGTGACATTGAGCAGATGTAAGCAAATTCCTTACTCTACTTTGATTTAAAGACACATTCTTTTCCTTATATTTTAAAATCTCTGAAATTCTTACTTGCCTTAAAACTGAAATCATCTTATAGTCACAGTTGGCAATTTTTTATTTCCTCTGGTGGAAGAATAAAAGATAATGACACCATGTCTTAATCATTTCAAGCTACTATAAAAAGCACCACAAACTGGGTGACTTACAAACAACAGAAATTTATTTCTTGGGTTCTGGAAGCTGAAAATCTGAGACCAGGGTGCCAGCATTGTCAGATTCAGGTGAGAGCCCTCTTCCAGGTTGCTACATCTGACATCTTGTGTTTTCACAAGGTAGAAACGGCACTAGCTTGTTCTCTGACCTCTTATTATAAGGGCATTAACCCCATTTATGAGGCCTCTACCCTTATGACTTACTTACCTCCCAAAGACCCTACCTCCAAATACTATCAGATTGAAATTAGAATTTCAACATGTGAATTTTATAGGAGACACAAACATCCGTTCATAACACCTGCCTTACAAATGTTAAATAATCTTAAATTTGGCCTAAAGCTGCTTCCATAATTTGTGTCACTACATAACAAACTACAGACTAGTTTAGTATGTAAACAAACTGCAACCTAATTTAAGAGTATAACAAACCACTGAATTTCAGCCAATTACATGCAGGCAGCTCATCACACCACACCCAAACAAGGCAGATACCCAGCTGTAGCCGGTCAGATGATTTCCCCATTTTGTTTCTCTATACAAAGTATTCTCAGTATTCACACAGCTGGGCTCAGATCCCTGAACCTCTTCTGTTTCTGAGTGCTGCACAATTCATTCATGGTCCTCTGCTCAAATTCTGTGAAATTTAATTTATCTAAAGCTTTTTCTTTTGACACAACCAATGGCATCTTAGGCTTGATAATATTTGGTAGTATTTCTTTTATTTGTCAGATGGAAACGCATAAACCTGTTTAAAAGTTTATTGCAAATTTTAAATTAGGTAATGCTTAAAAAACACTTAGGAAAGTACCTAATACATAATAATTTGGTCCAGTGCAGTGGGTCATGCCTATAATTCCAGAACTTTGGGAAGCCAAGGCGGTAGAACTGCTTGAGACCAGGAGTTCAAGACCAGACTGAGCAACATAGTGAGACTTTGTCTCTATTAAAAAAATAAATAAATAAATAATCTGAGTATGATGATGTGTGCTCCTCAGCAGGTTGAGGCAGGAGGATTGCTTGAGCCCAGGAGCTGTGATCATGCCATTGCGCTTCAGCCTGGGTGACATAGCAAGACCTTGTCTCAAAATTATAACAATAATAATAATAATAATAATAATTGCCTCAACACAAAGATGGGAACAACAAATGCTGGGCATTGCTAAAGAAGGGAGAGAAGAAAGGAGGAGTGATAAGGAGCACATAATCACCAGTTGGGCAACATGCCCACTACCAGGGAGAGAGGGCTCAGTAGAGGGCTCACCTTCACAGAACATAAATAAATAAATAAATCGCCTTAAGTGGTAAATGTAGATATTGAATGATAATTCCTCCTAGTTACCTGACTCAGGCAGTATCTGTACCCAGTTCTTGGCTCACAAAGATTACCTAGGAAAGTAGAGTAATAAAAATAGCTACAACTCGCGGATTGCTTATTTGGTGCCACGCATTGTACCAGTTGAGTGTGTGAGTTTGATTTCACTTTATCTACAACTCTCCTACAATTATCTGTCTACCTGGCTAAGATCACATAGTTAATAGGAACATTAGATCTTGAATTGTTTCATTGTGACACCAAATGAATATTTTCTACTATCACAGGCTGATTATTGCAAGACCTATGAATTATTCTATAGACTGTGTACCAGACCTCTTTCTTTGAGCTCTAATACAGGTGGATAATGAAATTTTATATCTATTTGAGGAAACTGGACTAACATATTAGATCAAGGTTTCAGAAGCTGAATGAGAACTACCCAGGTATTATAGTAACATGCCTAACCCTGACTCAACATAAGATCAATCTTAGCTCCTACTGGTGCAGAGCTCCAACTATGACAATCTCAAATAGAAGAAAAGAGGGTGGAGAAACCCCATCAGGGTCTTGTTACAAAGGCTTAAATTCAAACAATCTTATGATGGTTTCTCTGGGCCAAGGCCAACTGCACTGGTGTGTTCCTCACAAGTAGTCTTTTCCCGTTTCTGGGGACTCCCTGAGGTGTATTCAGTAATGCACTCCTCATTCTGAAGCAGATGGAAAAGTGTTTAAAAAGGTGCCAGGTTTATTTATGGAAGCATGAGATTGAATTTAAGAGATGCACTTTGCCAATATGAAATGTGAACTCTCAAAACAGGAAGTGTGTTTTACTGCCTATTTATTTTATTACCATATCAGCTGCCCAGAGTTGAAGAATCCTTCCTCTCAGGAATTATTTATTTTCTAACTTCTGAACCAAAACATCTTGACCATCAGAACTCTAGTTCCTTGCTGCCAGATTCCCAACTACAAACATGTGCCTTGCTGTCTTTCAGAGTGGACCCATTGAAGGGTGTCAACAAAAAACAATTGAACTAATATTTTGTCCTGAATCTTTACTTTTATGTAAATAGAGAAGGCTCAAACACATTTATACAAGTTATAAAATATAATTAAAATTGTTAAATACCTCTTAAAATAAATGGAAATAAAATAATGGAGAGATTCTTGAATTTGCTCATGTATTTCAAGATAACAATTAATATTCTGTCATCATCATTTAATCAGCATGAAGAGTTTAATAGAAGAAAATGATTATCTGATTATTTGGACTTATCATTATGCAACTGGTAATAATGAAGAAATCAACTGTAAGTTAATGTGTTCACTGCACAGCTCTCCTCTTGCATTGATATTTTTACAATTTGCAAAGTTGAAAGTTACTGATCTAGCCTCATTAAACAGGCCAATAATAATTTTCTAGAAACATCTTTTGCTATCATAGCCTAATGTACATGAAGGCACTGAAATAAAATTCAGCAAACTTGTGTTTTGTTCCGGGCTCTACAGAGTCTGCACTGACTTGAGCACTCGAGCTAACTTCTCATCCAAATGCTGGTCTCTGGTGAGGCACTAGAGATACAGATGAACAAAACACAGGCTATGGGGGAAAATAAATAACATTTTAAAAAGACAGAGCTGCTGTGCAAGAGTTCTTTTAGTTGGAGGAGGAACCAGTCTAGTCCACAGTGAATACTTCTGAATACACATGAACTTTACCTACAAACCTCAGACTCCTGAAACTCTCAGTCAGAAGACCTATTACAATGGCACCACCTTCTGGATACTCTCCAAAATACATCCTTTTTGTTTGTTTTGCTTTATCTTTCTCCTACTCAAAACTCAATGGCTCCCTATTGCTGACACACAAAAAAGTCTAAAATCCTTGTCATTTGAAGCCTTTTATGATTTGGCACAAATTTACATTTAGGTCTTATCTCCTGACACTCTACATGGACATTCTATGCCAGTCTCCAAATTAGTTTAGAATTTTCTGCATCCTCATTCTCAAATCCAGCATTAACTTAATGCAACCAGCCAGAAGGAGAATGATAGAGCATTTTAGAGGGTTCAAGGCCAAAGTCACAGTAGAAAAAGGGCCAGAAGGTATGGGATACTCCCACCTACAGTATACAGGTCACCACAACCTGAAGACAGTTCTTTTCTATGTTTATTCATTAGTTTAAATAGAAATATTAGCAATAAAAAATACATTAAAGGATATGACTATATACACACAAAATTTACATAATAAAATAAATATTTAAAATATGACTAAATTCACAAGTGATCAAAAATGCAAAATAAGGTCAAGCAATATCATGTTTATCCACCAAATTTTTTAAAAGATTCAAATTTTTCAAGGCAGCATTTACAGAGTATAATTTGTGAATATTTATCACAAACCTTGATATTATGCTTATACTTTAATCCAGAAATTCTATTTTAAAATTTATTTTTAGAGCTGGACATGGGCTCACATCTATAATCCCAGCACTTTGGGAGGCTGAGGTGAGAGAATTGCCCAAGACCAGGGTTTCAAGACCAGCCTGGGCAACTTGGTGAGACCTCATTTCTACAGTAAATTAAAAAAATTATCTGGGCATGGTGGCGCACACCTGTAGTTACAGCGACTTAGAAGGCTAAAGCAGAAGGATCACCTGAACCCCGCAGGTCGAGACTGCAGTAGCCGTGAGAGTGCCACTCCAGTCTGGGCACCAAAGTGAGACTCTAACTAAAAAGAATAATTATTATTTTTAGGATATCAGAACAGTAATTATCACTGAAACATTAATTGTGAAATTGTGACAAGAGTAAAAGTTGAAATAAGCTACATGGCTAGCTGTGGGAGATTTAATATAGTTATACAATAAATGTAAATAGTCATTAAAATTGGTATTGTGGCAAAATGGTTATATTTAATTTATTATTCATAGACAATTATTTAGTTCAAACTACATCAAAATCTAGCATATTCTGTTTGATTATATTTTTGTTTTAAAATGTATACATAGAAAAATAATCAGAATTACTTCACAAGATTAATGATGTCCTCTTCAGATGGCAGTAGTATGAGAGATTTTTATGTTTTATTTTCCAAATTTCTGAATGCTATATAACAAGTCACATGTTTCCTTTTTAGTCACCATAATAGTTTAAAGAAAAAAAGTGTCAATAAAAACCCAGTTGAAGCAAGATCCATATTTGTTTGTATTTGTATATAATATTCAGTTCAATTAAAATTAGCCCATCATAATTTTCAGTTTTGATCAGTGTACACTACAGCTCGAAGTCTGTGGGATGCCTGATATTTCCTTCTTCACCAAGTCTAATGTTGGTGTGGGTGTAGTGAAATGTGGCACCTAAACAATGTCAGGTAAACACTGCAACTGAACAAAGCCTTCTGTAAAGCAACATACTCTTCCTCCTGATAATTCCATCATAAGAGTTCCATTCTATTGACATAATTAACTTGAAAGAAGACAAATTATTCGTGCTCAAGACTGTTTATTGCTAAGTTATCATTAACAGTAAAAAGTTTGGAAACAATCTAAGTGTTCGGTACTAGATAAATGATTAAGTAAATTCTAAGATATATATCCATGAAAACTGAAGTACTTATTAAAATAACTTATAGAAACTGCAGAGCAAAAAGTTAAATGCTTATGACATAATGTTAAGTAAAAAATAAGTGGAATACTATGATATGAGTATGTATAAGTTTTGCATATAAAGAGAGAGGAGACAAAAATATGTGGGGAGAAGATATAACAATCAATATATAGTCTTGAGTTTTATTGTTTTTTAAATTCTAATTGAAGTGACCTATGTTTCCTAAATTCTAATTCACTGTCCCAAATGTGAGGCTAGAATGAAAACCCACAGTTGTCAAGTGCAAGGAAAAACTATGAGAATCTGAAGGTTTCAACAACAGCAGAAATACTTCACACCCACAGATGGACAAGGCTGCTCATGAAAAACTTCATTCTCTGGAGGCCTTTTTAAAGGACGAGATTTGTTTGCTCTAAAAATAGAAACAATAAAAAAAAAAACCTTTAACTCTGCTGTCTCAGAGCAATATATAGGGCTCTGAACTTTATTCCATAGCCAACTTGACTCAATGAGTAGAGATTTTATAACAGGAACTTGGATATTCCATTTATATATCTAAATCCATTTGTAATTTTCTCCTTTACAGAGACACCCTATTTTGTAGAGCAATAGACCAACCCTCTCTGTGTGACCCAGAGCACCAAGAACCAAACAAGGAAAGAGATGTAAAGAAAGAGACAAATTGGCCTTTAATAGAAGGAGGAATGAGCCAGCTCAGTGCCGCATTCCCTGGAACAGCAGATTCTCTAAGGACGTGGCTTTTCTCTCAGAGAGGTTGGCCTGGCAACTCGCTTACACACTCCACTTGGGGAAAATTCTTTTCAGCACTAGCCAACATACCGACCCAGGCTCCTTTGCTGAGCAGCCTTGAAAGCTTGCACACATTTAGAGAAAATACTTTCAAATGACTCTGGAGTTCTGCTTTATGTTTCATATTCCTTTGAACTTATTACCTCTTTACAATGTCTTGGACTATTAGTTTGGGAACATTTAAAGTTAATGACTATATGGAAAGTAAAACAACACTTTGATGTTGCCCAAGTCATTCATTTCTCTTTCATATGCAGGAGGTTATAGAAAGGCTGGGTGATGCCAGACCAAGTCTTTTCGGGAATAAATAACTTATTTGGGGGTCTATTAGATCGTTGCTCAGGGGAGAATGAGGATAGATCAGGTCTGGAATGTCTAAAGGAACCAAAGCCATGATTAATGAGGGTCAACTTTAAAACTTGAGCACACACAGATAGGATTACTTCACACAGAGAGTAGAGCCTGCCTGACCCAGGCTACCCTAACACAATCTCCTGAGACACATCGTTTACAAATCTTGCTGGTTTCAGGGACACATTGACAGCAAAAATGAAACAGAGGGAATTTTATTTGGTCATCAGTAGACAGATTCAAAGTGCCATTAATACAGTGATGATGGCCATTAGAGAAAGTTGGCAAGTGTTTCTAAGGGGACAAAGCTGAAATTGGAGGTTGGGTATCTTTTGGTAAAGCACAGTATGCTCTTTCAGATAATAGTCATTGCTATTATATTTTTTATTTTTTTGTTTCTTATTTCTATAGATAAGAGCTGGGAAGCTATTGTGGAATGGAGTTCCCTGTGTTATGTAAGAGACTTAGAAGTGGAGGTGGTGCCAACAAACAAGAGAGACAGAGGAAGAGGGAGACCTGCTCAAACCAGATTTCATAGATGGTTGAATATGAGCTTATTGAAGGAGAAAAAGAAATTGTCCACAAGAAATTGCCTTCATCTCATCAAATAGACAGCAAAAACCAGTAAATTAGAGATAGTCTATAAAACATGGAGAAGTCTCTAAAACTCAAGAGAAACCCAGAGGGTACTCAGCAAACAACCTAGAACATGATTCATTTTTCCTCTTTTCAAAAAAGTTAAATATGTGTTTGCTGAGGGCAGCTAAGTGTGTTGAAAATTGGGATAAGCTATGTGTAAAGAACAATAAAACAATGCCTTCTCTCATAGAGCTAAAGGTATAAAAATACACAAGTAATACATTTAGACAATTGAGGATAAGTGATAACACTGCATTTGTTATTCAGTCATTGAGTAAATATTTGTTAAGCATCTTCTGTGTGCTTCAGACTGACCTAGATACTGGGATGTAATGGTGAAAACACAGATTGCATCCCAGTTCTCATGACATTTATATTCTAGTGTGTGTGCAGGGGAGAGGTCAAGTAACAATAAATGAAGATCATATTAGTTGTTAAGAGCAGTAAAGAAAATAGAGCAGAGTGACATGATTGAGGGTGAATACTAGAGGGCGAGTGCGGATGGGATAATTTAAATTAGGTGATCAGGGAAATTCTTTCTGAGCAAGAGATGTTTGAGCTGAGACTGCAAAGGTGGACCTGTGATATAAATGGGGGGCGAGTTTCCAGACAGAAAAAACACATGTTAAAGTGCTAAAATTGAAGGCTAAATATAGTGTTATATTATCTAAAGGCTAAAATTAGCTTTATTTGTTCAGGGAACCAAAAGAAAGCCACCACAGTTGGGGCTTAAATGGCAAGGAAGAGAGGGACAGAAGATGATTTTAGAGAGGCCTCTAGGGGCATGATCACATCAAAGCTTTTTAGGCCAATGTGAGGAGCTTTGCTTTTATTTTGAGGACAATGACAAGCCATTGGAGAATTTTAAGCAGATGATTAACAAAATTGATGTTTTCAAGATATCATAATTTCTGCTCTGCGGAGAATGGATGGTAGAGACAAAGAGACAGAAAAAAAAGAACTGGTGAAGAGGTCATCACAATTCTTCAGGGAAGAAATCATAATATTTTGGACTGGGTACTACTAGTGAGATGAAGAAAATTCAGATATGTTTGGAAGTTGAGCAAAACATATTGGATAGTAGTGCCACATACCGAGACAAGAGACACAGGAAGGAACTGGCTTAGAAATGCCAACATTGTTTTGGGTGGTTGTGTGAACTCAGAATTGTGTGACTATAGTGACTTCAGATAGTTTGGAAGATTTTCTAACAGATGTACCCGAGCTTGACCTCTAAGAATGGGTAGAATTTGAGTACTTGTTGAGACCCATTTGGAATGACTAAAGTTTTTTTGTGTTACTTCATCAACTACAGTCATTAGTGATTTATTTTGCCATATCAAATGCATTTTTACTTAATATTATTTTTCTTAAATTAAAAAATAATGTTTTTTAAATGGCATTATACTAAAGAAATGGTGGGCAGGAGCTCCTTGAACACAGGAATCGGTTATTTAAACTCCACTAGCTACCAGCTGCCCCATTCTGCAAAATAATGCTATGTGTTAGCACGCAGCACCCTGAATCAAACGTTCTGTTTGTCTTTTTCTTTCTTGCCCAATAGATTATAAATTCCTTGAGAGAGTGAAACTAAAACATTGTTTGGTTTTGGTATTGTTTCGGGCAGATGTGGAACAGAACCCTGCCAATTTCATCATTGCCATCTTCATTCTTGTTTAACTTAGTGACCATAGTATCAGGGACTGAGTAAGCACCAAGCAAAGATTGATCAAATAAATAACTCTACTCGGGTCATCTCATGGTCAGGATTTCTGGGTTTCAACCTCTTGATTTCCAATCTGTAGTGGGTTTAATGGTAATTCCCCAAGTGGTAAGTTCACCTAAAACCTGTAATTGTGAACTTATTTGTGAAAAGGGCCTTGCAGATGTAATTAAATCAAGGATCTTGAGATGCATCCTGGATTACCTGAGTGGGTCCTAAATGCAGTAATAAGTATCCTTATAAAAAAGGAAAAGACAAGACAGAGAAAGTCATGTAAAGACTGAGGCAGATGTTGGACTTATAGTGCCGCAAACCAAGGACGCACTGGGTCACCAGATGTTGGAATAGGAACGGAAGATTTTTCTCCTAGAGTCTTTAGAGGAAGTATGGCCCTTCCAGCATCTTGATTTTGAACTTCTAAACTTCAGAAATGTTGGACAATTAATTTCTGTTGAAGCTCCCAAGTTTGTGGTATTTTGTTGTGGCATTCCTCAAAACTAGTATATAATCTTATATCCAGCTCAACGAAGAGCTTGGTAAGGAGCTTTCTGCCCTGTTTAGCAGAACCAGGACTGGGATAAGCTAACTGAGGCACCTAAGGAGAAGCATTTAACCATGCATTCAATCAAAATATGCATGCCTCCCACTCCTGCAGTATCAGTGATTATTCAATCATGCTACCTCACCCAGAAGGAGTAGGTTTTTATAAATCGAGGCAAAGAAAATATTCATGTAGATAAGATTTTGTCTAGAATTCTAAATTCAAGTTACATCTGCAGGTATATGTTCAACCTAATAGACTTAAGGTATTCTAAATGGAGTCAGAACACATCAGAGTGCCCTAGAAATATTTATAGTGGCCTTGTTAGAGACAACAAATCCCAAGAATGTCTCCAGGAAGTTAGCTAAATTTTCCAAGCATTCAGACACCTCATTTTGAGAAGGAAAATTAGGGAACTATCTCAGGCTGAATGATAATTCTGTTACTATCCCCCTTAATTATTCTGGATGAGCCAAATATAGATGGCAATGAGGAGAGTTTGGGGGAAGTAGGGATTTCTGAGCATGAGAAGTAGATGCCCAGAAAAGTGTTGGATAGAGAGAAAAATCATAAATCAGAGCCCAGTATGTGAAGCATCCTCAGCCAGCAAGGTTATCAATTCAAGTGGTGACTTGATACTTGCTTTCCTGCTGTTCCCCCATGACATGTAGTAATGGAGTCTTAAGCTAATTAATCAGAAGATTGTATATATATATATTGTATATATATATTAGATTGTATACATACATATATATATATATATATATGTATATATGATATATCTAAATGTTTCATACAAAATTACAAAATTTTAAATGGCTAATTTTTAATATCCAGCTTCTAAAGTGACTTCAGCTGGCTGACCAAGGAGAATTAGAGTTTTTTCCCCCTTAGGTCCATTCTTAGATAACAGGAGAGAAGACCCTTTTCTTTTGATTTTAATTAATTTATTAAGTTATTCTTTTCATGAGGAGAATGTGTGCGAGTCACTGTTGGATCAAGCCATTGTTGTCCAGTGATGTTAATTTTCAAGTTGGCAGTGACCCCAGAATATTTTCTGGAGCTAACACACTCCATTACAGAGAAGACAACAGAGTCACAGCATGAACAAATGAGCTGCCAAAGCATGAACAAATTAGAGAAAGGGATGATTTGTTTGACACCACTTTTGCTAGCATTTTATTAGATATTTTATCTACATTTTCTATTTTAAATATCCTGATACTCCTGTGAGAAGAGTGTAGCTATTTTCATGCTACAGGTGATAGGATTTAGATTCCAGGTTTGCAAAGTACACAAAGTATATGTTGCTTCATTGCCAGCCTTTCTATTTGTGATCCTTTCCTCCTTATCTATTCATATGCTCATCAAACTTCTTCTTCTATAGAGAACAGACCTCCACAGGAGGTGCCACTATGATTCCTGCCTCCTGATATTCACACTCTTGCACAATGCCCTTCTTTGAGTGTAGTTGGTACCTGTGACTTTCTTCTAGCCAATAGAATATGGTCAAAATGATAGGGTGATGATCAACTGTATGATGCAATTATGTCACATTATGTAAGACTCTATCTTGCTAGAAGACTAACTCTAGAAATGTTCTCCCTTATTGACTTTAAAGAAGTAAACTGCCATATTGTGAGAAGGTCTATGGAGAAGACCACATGACAAGAAACTGCAGATGGATTTGTGGAGTTGAGATTGACCCCTGGATGACAGTCAGCATGTCAGACCACAATCCTACAACCATAGGAGGTGAACTCTGCTAACAGTTTGAGTGAGCTTAAAAGCAGATTATTCACCAGTTGAGCATTCAAATGAGAATGCAGCCTGACCTTCATATTAAATGAAGTCTCATGTGAGAATCTGAAGCAGAGAACCCAGTTAAGTGGTATCTTGACTTGACCCAAAGCATTGTGGGATAATAAATGAACATTGTTCTGAGATGCTAGGGTTGTACAGTATTTACTATAACTTAGATTGCATGGTAGGTGCTGAAGACTCAAAAATTAATAACAAATTTCTTCCACTTTTAAGTTGAAGTGGGAAGATAGGTAAAAATTATATAGTTACAATATAGGGTAATATGTTATATAACCCTTGGTAACAAAAATGTGTGACAATGGAGTGGAAAGAGGACATGAGAAAGTCTTCTACAATCCTTCCTTCCTCTCTTCTTCCCAGTTCCCAAAAATTCCTTTCTTCTTATCTCAACCTTCTCTCAAATTCTTCATTTCCACTGATGTGTGAGGAGTAATGACAACTCAAACTGACACTTTTATTCTGTGTGAAATATAGCAGAGAATGTACTCATCAACATCCATGAGTTTCTTCTCCTTTGGCATTCAGTAGAGCAGATTTTTGTAAACTTCCTTAAGTTAAATAGGGCCATGTCACTGAGTTCTGGCCAACGGTATGTTGGTATAGTAAAGTGCACTCCTTATATAACTGGCTCCTAATGTCTCCAACAAGGTCCTCCAGAAGTAATGAATAGGATCTGGTAGAGACTTTAAGGTTCTGGAAATGGAAGGATCCTGGGCTCCTAAACTACTTGTGGAAGAGTGCCCAGCACACAATGATCTTATCATGGTATGAGTAAGAAATAAGCATTTGTAGCATCCACCCACTGGGATTTGAGTTGCCTTCTACAGCAATTATTCTATAGAGAAATTAAATTTAAATTTAAATTTAATGGGTGTGAATAAAATTAATGAACGGAGATTTTTTTTTAATTGTTGTGTTCAGCTGTCTTTGAGAACTCCGGTATCCTAAAGTTAAACCTCAGTTAATATATTAACTTCATTTAATATATTAACTTCTTCTCAGAGCCCTGGGAGCGGGAACAGAGGCATGGTTAGACTCTACATATGAACAACTATTTGTAAACTTCACCTAGGCAAGTAGCAAGACCATTACTCCAAACTTCTTATTGGCATGGGCACTCTCACTAGCAAATCTGTGGTCCAGACTTCCTAGTTTATTTCTAGCCAGTTTCTAGGACTATACTTCAGGGGAAAAGGCTTTTTCAAGGGCTATTATAAACTCTGGGAAAAGGGCCAGAATGTTTCATATTGTAATGGAAAATAATCCTTCCACCCTCAATCTGCACATTTTATTTAAGGTGTGAAAAATGCTTTCCCAGCTTCAGCCAAGAGCATTCAGGTCTCCATGGGGATCTGGGCTAAGGGGGTGGGGAGCAATGATTAGGTGAGGGAGAGAACACTCCCTGCAGCAGTTTCCAGGGGTAGAGCAAGCATGTAGTCAAAGAAAAACAATGCTTGACCTCAATTCTGGTTCAGATTGCATGTTTCTGCCTCACCCTGGTGCCCAAAAGCTTCAGATCACACTTGGCCTGGAACCACAGGGAATCAAATGGAAGGGGAGCTCCTCCGTGGATTTGGAGCTTAGAAATCTGCCACACTGCCTCCAAAGCCTGATATTATCACCAGGCCAAGGGCAGATGAAGAACAGGGGACCTGATCTGGCTCAGCACTTGGAAGGTAGTACACCAATATTCACAGATCCCAATGTGTGACAGCTGTTAGAGAAGTTAGAATCATCATTTTTCAAAGGGACCAAGAAAGTAGCTGACTGTTTGATGTGTACCGTAAATAAAGTTTGAGTGTTTCACAGTTCTGGATTATCATTCAATCACTTCATTATTATGCTTTTTTGGATACTTATGATTAATATTATACCATTTTTCCCACAATTTTTTTCAGGTGAGTTGTAAGTTTACAAAAGTTAAAATTACAGACAAGGTCCATTGGACACAATGATATAATTTAGGGGGGCATCAATATGGTCATCTTCCTCTAGATCATGTTTAATACTCTTCAAAAATGTAAATGAATCATTAGCAATGCTCTAAGAAACCAATAATTTTTAAAGTATAATTCCCTTTAGAGACATTAATCTACAGTTTTTAAACTTATGAAGTAAAACTGAATTTTTCAATTTAATGATCTAAGATTTAAAAATTGAAGATCTGTCTCCAGGTTACAGACCAACTAAAACAATATCCATTTTGCTTGCTAGACAGCTGTAGCTTAGAGAGATTAGTTCACAAGTTCTAGGTCGGCCAGGGGCTAGCAGAGTGGAGATTCTTTAATTAAGGACAAACTACTTCTCGCTTACTTTGGGTGAGCCAGTTAAAACATCCGGGTTTCTCTTCCTTCACTGAAATACAGTCCTACTCAAATCTTTCACAATCACTCCAACAGTTTCCCCACCAATAAAAATGTTCTCATTCTGCTCCACATTGATTTTCCTTATTTTTGACCTGGGGTAGGTCCCTCTCATTCAGAATCTCTCATTTGAACATTTAATCAGATACTGTCTAGCTGTTTCATGAATATATCTTCTTTATCTGGAGAGAACTAGCACTTAATACATCCACTGACAATTTACTGTGTCACAAGCACTCCGTAAGGCATTTTATATACATTATTTTATTTGATCCTTACTCTGATTTAGGAAGGAAATATTATTAGCTCTATCTTACACATGAGGAAACGGGGACTCATAGAGATTTAAGTTACTTACTGGAAGTCACATAACTAGAAAGAAACTATACTGGGAGTTATCAACTACACTCACTGGGTCAAATCCTTTGTCTTTCTTGATTGCTTTCTTTCTACTTATTTCTGTATCTACTCCATCATCCAATTTTACTGACTATCTCAAAATAGATCCTGAATCTGAGCATTTTTTTGTCATTTTCTCTATCACCCTAATTGAGTCACCTACATTTCCTGATTATTCACATAAATTTTTATCTTCCCAGCAACATAAATGATCTTAAAAATAATATTATGACAAACCCCCAATAGTTTCCCATTTCTCTTAAAATCTATACTTTTTCTCAAAGCCTACCCTGCCTCCATGACCCAGCCTTTGTGTAAATGATGTTTTACATTGTAATGGAAAACAATCCTCCTATCAACATGCACATTTTATTTAAGTTATGTATTAGGGACTGAATGTTTCTCAAAAGTCATACATTGAAGTCATAACCCACAGTATCTCAGCACGTGCCTATATTTAGAGAGAGAGGTTTTACAAGGGATAATGAAGGTAAAACCAGGCCATACAGGTGTTCCCGAGTGCAATATGACTGGTTTTATTATAAGAAGAAGAGATTAGGGTACAGAGAATACAAACAGAGGAATGCCCCTGTAGGGATATAGGGTGAAGATAGCCTTCAGTAAACCAAAGAAAGAGGTCTCTGAAGAAATTAACCCTTCTGACACCTTGATCTTAAACTGCTAGTTTCCAGAACTGTTAGAAAATAAACTTCTATTGTTTAAGCCACCATGTGTGGTACTTCATTTTGGCAGTCTTAACAAACTAATACAATGTAAAAAATACTTACACAGCTTTAACCAGGAGGATTTAGATCTTCATGGACCTGGTCTAGGGGATGAGAAACAATAATGAGCTAAGGAAAAGAACCCTCTCTGACCCATTCATCTTGCCTAGCTTTCCTGAGTCATGAATGTTCTGCCTCCTGGCCTTGTTTCTTTTCTTGAACTTACCTAAAACCTATTCCGGCCTGTCTTTTCACTGGATGGTCCCTCTGGCTACAGAGCTTGGTATGGGTGTTCTCCTCTATTATTAAAGGATCAGTGAGCTCTCCTGCCTAACCTAGATCAGTCAACCTCCCACTACTCTTTTATGTGTGTTTTCCTTTCTAGCACTTTTCACTCTCCAATGTTATTGACGTATTTATTTTCTTAACAGCGTCCCCTGACCAGTTTAATAATAACAGTGCCTGATTCCTACATGGGAGCTCATTGAATCTTTGCTAAATAAATGAATATGTGGGTTTCCTGAATTACACTCTAAATTCCTCAAAAGCATATACACAGCTTATTTATCTTTTTACTCCCAGTTTCCAACATAGAAACTGTCACAAAGTAAGTTCTCAGTAAAAGTCACGTAAATTAAATGAAGTCACTAAAAACACTGCATGAATGTTGACTGAATGAAATGAAGATGTGTGTGTGTATATATATATATATATATATATATATGGCATGCTTATAAGTCACTTCCTTTAAGGCTTTGAAGTCAGGAAGAAATATGTAAAGAAAAGAAAAATCTGTTCTTAATAAACCACAATATTGAATTTTTGCCCAGGGTGTCAGTCGATGTGGAGTGAAGAAGTGATCTGGAAGGTCAGAGAGCCCAGCTGAGGTCCTGTCTCAGCCCCTTCCTAGTCACCAACATCATCCCAGAACATTCCTAGAACAATTTGCTGATCTCTCTTTACAATTGGAAATTGATTAATTTCTTATTTCTAGTGTATAAGAGGAATATGAACTCTAGAGAAAGCTATCAATATGTTCAAATATCTTATAGCACCATGAAAACACAAACATATGGCTGACTTTTGGACTATATCCATAGCACCAGGTCACTTTAACTTCTGTGAGAGCCACTTCTTTGCTATTACCTTCAATCACTGTTTAAATTCCCATTATATTTAAACACAATTTTGATATACTCAGGCTTGTGATATGTAAAAGTAGGTTTAATGACTGTGGCAGAGACTGGATAGATTGTCACCAACACTATTTCCCTTTCCTGGGAACATAGCTAAATCACCTTTTCTACCTCCAGTGTAAGAAGTATTTGATTATATAATTATTTTATGAGCATGGAATGTGATCAGACCTGTTGTGTGTCACTTCTCAACTAAGATCAGTTAAGAACTTCACAATAGTCTCTTCTTTTTACATGGATCTCATAGATGCCAAGGGTAGATAATGATAGCTTCAAAAGATGGAACAGGTCTGGGTCCCAAAATGACTTGAAAGAACAGAAATGGTTGGCTACAAGCATGGGATTATAACACATTAGCAAGGGAAACACATATTATTTTAAGCAAATGAGACTTTTGTATTGTTTGTTATGGTAGCTTTGTGATAGTTGCTCTTGCTAATGCAATGACCTTAACATAATTACTTAGGTTGATTCAATTCGATGTTGAGAATTAGGGTTGTTTTTATTTTATTATATTTAATTCCACTGAAATTTTCAGTGCAAGTGCCTTCCTGTCATGAGCAATAGTAGCATAATAGAGAGTAGTGATAAATATTCTAAAATATGATGAAATGACATCTTTCAAAAATTTAACTTAATACTTTAAATATTCTTTTTTTTACATTTATAAATGCACATGTCATTTTATATTAATAGGATACTGATAACTGAAATTATCGAGAAAACTCATTTTCTGATTGAAGTAAGAGACGTAGTGGTGCTAGTATTTTTTAAATGTTAGCTGTGTAGCGAAAGCAGACAGGAAATGCTTTCCCAGTGTAAGAGACTTTCTAAAGTGTTGTCATTTCCTGGGCTACATTTGCTTACTGATGCCAACAATATGATGAATGCTTATGAATGTAGGACACTCCGTAGGTTACCATGTACATTAATGAGTTCTAAGATTACCAGAAATATGTTATTCTTAAAGCTGCTTGATAGCTGCAGTTGCCTTTATACTTATCGAATACAATAGAAAGTTATATAAATGATAAAGTATAAATCAAAAAGAGTTATTGTCACTATGAAAAAATAGATAAAGTTAAGCTACTAAAAGTAAATTTCAGCTTAATTGGGTATGAGCATGACAAATATAAAAAGATTATGTTTAGGGTAGGTGGTTGTATCAGTTATCTTTTACTGTACAGCAAACCAACAAAAATATTTGTGGCTTAAAATAACTATTTATTTAGTTTACTGTTCTGCAAGTCAATAATTTGGGTTAGGCTAAGCAGCAATTAGCTCTGGGCCAGGTGTGACTGATCTTGGTCAGGCTTGCGTATGTGTCTACAGTAAGCTGGTGGGTTGTCTGAGAATGGCTGATATGCCTGAGGCTGCTCTTCCTATGGTTTTTAAACCTCCAAGTCTAGTTCAAGTTTTCACATGATGTTGTAGGGTTCTAGGAATAGCAAGAAAGCAATCCCTTTCAAATCTATCAACATAATGTTTGCTGTTTATTGTATCATTAACCAAATAAAATTAGATACTGCTGTCAGTATGAGAGAGGAATATCAAAAGGCATGAATATTGAGAAATTAGAAAGTTGGGTTATAACTACAATCTACCTCCCAAAAAAGGAATAATCAAGTGCTTATTAAATTGAGTTACCTAATTGTCCTTAATTTTTTGCCCCATTTTAGAAAAACAAAAAACCTTAGATATCATAGGTTATATTGGAATAGTTTGGGCAAAATATATATGTATATTTACATATTATATAGTTATATATTTTTATATATGTAAATACATATTTAAAATATATATATTTAAAATATATATATATAAATATGTATAATTACTATATATTACAAAAATATACAAATATATAATTTTTGGCTAAACAAATACAACTGATATTGATCATGCATAGCTTGTGTACCATATTTACATTCTTGCTCCACTATGCCATAACTTTTCTAAATGGTGTTCAATAAAGAGATGACAGAGAATATCTTTTATACCATCACACAAGTAAGAGGCATAATTCAAACTTGAAAAATTCGTTTACCAAATGTGAAAAATAATGGTTTGAAGATCTTGCTATGTAATGTGGTCTTACCAAAATGATTTGTTTTTAAATATTTTTTATTTCATTTTAAAAATTATTATAGTAATTCATGTTTGTTAAAACAACTGATACTACATATAACCAAGTTCAACATAAATTATCCCTTCCACCACCTTCACATTTACAAATATATCAAAGTATTCCTGGTTTCTTTTTATTCAAATATAATTATGCCATATTATTAGCCTATAAATTACTTTTTATACCTGATATATCATAGATAGTCCTATAAATTAGTAATATAAAATTGCTACTTTTAAAATTTTTATACTTATAATACATTTTATATAAATGGTATCATACACGCTGGGTTTTTGTTCATTCTTCTATTGTGCTAAAATATGCATAACACAAAATTTATATCTGGTCATCTAATTTTCTTATTTTTAATGATTATGGATGCAAGATAATTGTACATATGATATTTTGATACACGTCTAAAATGTGTAAAGATCAAATCAAGATAGTTGGGATATCCATCATGTACAGAATCTATCATTTCTCTGTGTTAGGAGCCTTCTAATTCCACTTTTTTAGTTATTTTGAAATATACAATAAATCTATTAACTATAGTTGCTCTATTGTGCAACCCCACACTTAGTTTATTCTTTCTGTCTAGCAGTATTTTTGTACCCATTATCCAGTCCATCTCTGTCTCCCCCTCCCCACTATTCTTCCCAGCTTCCGGTAGACATCATTTTAGTCTCTTTCTCCATAAGTTATTTTTATTTTTTAGCACATGCATGTGAGTGAGAACATGAGATACTTCTCTTTCTGTGCCTGGCTTAGTCTACTTAATATAATGCCTTCCAGTTTCACCTATGTTTTTTCAAATGACAGGATTTTATTACTTTTTAGGCTAAATAATATTTCACTGTGTATATGTACAAGTTCTTTATCCAGTCACCCATTGATGGACACTTAGGTTGCTTCCAAACTTTGGCTATTGTCTATTGTGAATAGTACTACAATAAACATGGGAATGCAGACAGAGATGAGATGTACCAATTTCCTTTCTTTTGAATATATACCCAGAAGTGGAATTGCTGGATCATATGGTAGTTTTATTTTCAGTTTTTTTAGGAATTCTCATACTGTTATCCATAGAAATTGTACAAACAATCCTATGCAAAATTAACAAAACTGGAGGCATTCCATTATCAGACTCCAAATTATTCTACAAAGCTATAGTAACCAAAACAGCATAGTACTGGCATAAAAGCAAACACATACCAATGCAACAGAATAAAGAATTCAGAAATAAATCCATGCATTTACGGTGAACCCATTTTCTACAAAGTCACCAAAAGCATACATTGGAGAGAGAACAGTCTCTTTGATAAATAGTAGTGGAAAAACTGGATATTCCTATGCAGAAGAATAAAACTGGACCTCTATCTCTTGTTATATATAAACAAATAAAATCAAACTGTATCAAAGACTCAAATCTTAACCCTGAAACTATAAAACTACTAAAAGAAAACACTGGGAAAATACTCCAGGACATTAGTCAGAGCAAAGGTTTCTTGAATAAGACCTCAAAAGCACAGGCAACCAAAACAAAATGGACAAATTAGATTACATCAAGCTAAAAAACTTCTGCACAGTAAAGGAAGCAATCAATAAGTGAAGAAGACAACTTACCAAATGGGAAAAAATGTTTACAAACCACCCATCTAACAAAGGATTATTAATTATAACATATATAAGGAACTCAAACAACACAACAGGAAAAAATAAATATTCTGATTTTAAAATGGGCAAAGAAAAGTGAATAGATATTTCTCAAAAGAAAACATATAAAAGACCAAGAGATGAATGCAAAAATGCTCAACATCACTAATGAGATATCATCTCACCTCATTTACAATGGCTCTTATCTAGCAATTGTAAGTGTATAATTCAGTGGTATTAAGGATTTTCATAGTGTTGTGCAATCACCACCATCCATCTCCAGATTATTTGCTTCCTATAAAACTGAAACTCCATACCCAGTAAGTAATAACTCTTCATTGCCCCTTCCCCCGTTCTCTGGCAACCACCATTCTACTGTCTGTCTCTATGATTTCGATTGTCCTAAGAACCTCATAGTAGTGAAATCATATAGTATTTGGCTTTTTGTGACTGGCTTATTTTACTCAGCATAGTGTTCTCAAGGTTAATCTGTATTATAGAATATGTCAGAATTTCTTTCCATTTTGGGACTGAATAATATTTCATCATGTGTGCATAGCAAATATTCTCGTCCATTCACCTGTCAAAAAAATGAGCTACTCTCACATTTTAGCTTTTGGAAATAAAGCTGCTATGAACATGGGTGTACATATATCTCGTCGAGATCCTGCTTTTAATTATTGTCAGCATATCCCCCAAGGTAGAATGGCTGGATCATACAATAGTTGTATTTTTCATTGTTTTGTTGAACCATTATACTACTTTATACAGTGGCTGTACCATTTTGCGTTTCTCCAACCTTGCACAAGTGTTCCAATTTCTCTACTTCCTTGCCAATACTTGCTATGTTTTATATTCATTGTTGTTTTGAGAGTCGCCAACTTAAGGGGTATGAAGAAGCAACTCAGTTCAGTTTAAAATTACATTTTTCTTACTATAAAGGAATTTCGGAATCTGTTTATGAGTTTATTGGCTATTTGAATATCTTAAAGAAATGTCTATTCAAGATCTTTGCCAGTTTTTGAGTTGGATTGCTTTGTTATTAAGTTTTAGGCCTTTTATGTGCATTCTGAACATGAGTTATTTATCACACATAAGATTGTAAATATTTTGTTCCATGTTAAGTGTCACTTTCTTACTTTGCTGACAGTGACTTTTGATTCACAGATTTTAAAATTTTTTGTGAAGTTCAATTTGTCTATTTTGTGTGTGTGACCTGTGACCTTGGTATCATATCCATGACATTATTGACAATTCCAAGATCATAAAGTGTCTGTCCTATGTTGTCTTCTAAGTATTGTATATTTTGGGGTTTTACGTTTAGGTCATGGACTCATTTTGAGTTAATTTTTGTATATTGCATTAAGAACTTCATTCTTTTGCATATGGATATCTAGTTTCCTGAGCACCATTTGTTTTAAAAAATTATCTTTTCTCCATTGAATGTTCTTGGCACCTTTTTCAAAAATAATTTGATCACATACTGAATGGTTTATTTCTGAACACTCTATTCTATTCTGCTTGAATGCCAGTTTTTTATATTGTTTATACCCTACAGATTTGATTACTTTGTAGTAAGTTTTAAAATTAGGAAGTGTGTATACTCCAAGTTTGTTATTTTGTGGGAATGTATTGGTTATTTGGGTCCCTTTGAACTCCCTATAAATGTTAGATTAAATTTTTCTATTTTTGCAAAAACCATCATTAGAATTTTGATAGGAAGTGAATTAAAACTCTGAATGCCTTTGATTTATATTGCCATATGGTTCAATATTAAATTTTCCAGTCTATGGACATGGTATATCTTTCTAGTTATTCATGTTTATTTTAATTTTTTTTTCTAAATGTTTTGCAGTTGTCATTGTAAAAGTTGTTCACCTTCTTGGTTAAGTTAATTGTCAAATATTTTATACTTTTTGCTGCTATTATAAATGGAATTGTTTTCTTATTTTTCTTTTTGTTTTTTTTATTGTTAATGTATAGAAATGGAACTAATTTTGGTGCACTGACTTTGTATACTGATATTTTTCTGAATTTATGTATTACCTTTAATAGCATTGTGTGTGGAGGGGTGGTCTTTAGGGTTTTTCATATACAATATTATATCATGTGAGGACAGAGACAATTTTACTTTTTTCTTTACAAGCTAGATGTATTTTTTTTAATTGCCTAATTGCTGTGGCTGGGACTTCCAGTATTATATTGTATAGAAATGGTGAAAGTAGATACTTGCTTGTGGCTAATCTTAGAGGAAAAACTTTCAGTCTTACAGCACTGAGTATGATGTTCTAATTGCTGAGAGAATCAAAACTTGATTTGTTTTATAACTCTCACTGCTTTTAAGATACTTTGTTCTTTATTTTGGTAAAATTACCAAAATGCATCTTATGTGAATTTTTCATTTGTGTTGCTTGCCATAAATAAAAAAATTCCATTAACATATGTTTCCTACATATATAAATTCATATATTCATCACTTCTAGATAATAACTAGCTATTAATTATTCAAATAATACTTCTCTTCTGGTATATCTATGTATCTTTCTGGGACTCACAGTAAATAAATTTTAGATTATTTTAGCATCTTGTTTATATTTTCCAATTTCTAATCCATATAGCAACATGAGGTTAAAGTAATCAGATTGTTTTCCATTTCACTGATTATTTCTTTAGTTATTTCTTTAGTTTCTTTAGTTAATCTCTACCTTGATTAGCTGACTGAGTTTTTAACTTTAAAAATAGATAGATGCTAATTGCATATATTTTTATATTTATTGGATATCATAAATCCATATTTATTGTGTAGTATATACTCATAAGTATATCTTTAAATTTATATTAGTTTACTTTTAGATATAGCTAAAGTTTCATTAGTCTCTTGATGGCTGTTAGTTTTTATAACTCTAAAATATGTTAATATTTTATACATAGTTATTTTATCTTTGTATTTGAAAATACTAATACCTGTAAATTTGAAGGATCTAAATCTATTATATTTTTATTTGTATTGATTATCATTAATTATGATATTTTCTGTGTGTTTATTAATTGCAGTTTATAATTACATAATTATTTGACCTTATTTAACAGAAATCCTGAGATCCTCTTAAGAGATCCTTTCTTCCTGAGAGGATTATACTTTGGAATGATGTGGGGGTCTGTGATCATTTATTTCATGTTCAACTTGAGTGGACCATGTAATGTGCATGTATCTGCTTAAATATGTTTTTGGTTGCATCTGTGGGGTGTTTCTTGAGGAGATAAGCATTTCAAATTAACAGATTAAATAAAGCAGACTTCCCTACCCAATGTGATATTCAATGTGAATGGGCATTATCCAATCCATTGAGAAACAGGGAAAGAAATAATTCACCTTTTTCTTCCTGACTACTTAAGCTACATTGTTCTTTTCTTGTCCTTGTACTGGAATTTATACCAAACATCCCTGATTCTCAGGGCTTTAGACTTGGACTAGAACTTATATTATAAGTCCTCCCAGTTCTCAGGCCTTTGGACATGGGCCTTTGGACTCAGAACAAAATTACACCACTGTCTTTCACCTGGGACTTCAGCTTCCTGACAGTAGATCATGGAACTTCTCAGCCTCTGTAATGGCATGAACTAATTTCTCATAATAAATCTCTTTATATATGTCGTATGTATGTACATTTTATATTTATAGATGTCTGTGTATGCATATATATCTTTATGTATATATGTGTGTATGTGTACATATATATATAGTGTGTGTGAGTGTGTGTGTGTGTGTGTGTGTGTGTGTGTGTGTGTGTGTGTTTACTCACACACATAATCTTGTATGTGTTTTGTTTTTCTGGAGAAGCCCTTCTAATACAGGGACACTACTTTCTAGACCACTACTTTCTGGGACCACTTCTAGGGTCCTTGCTTGATGGAAAACCTCAGTTTAAACTCTTTTATCAGTCTGAATTGGCTCTAATATTGGTATTTCCCCTTAACATGATGCTTTTTAAAGTTTATTTGCTTACTACTTAGAGATACCTACTAATAACTCAATTTAATTTATTATAGTGGGTAGGGGTGGGCTTGAATAATCCCCCATAATTATTTGTACTTAGCAATGCCATTTTTTTTAGATGTTTGTATTTTATAGTACAAAATAACTCCAAAATGTAGTTCACCATATGTTCAGAAGCTGTAATCTGTGATTTTTCTCTTTATTTTGTAATTCAGGAGTTTTACAAAGAATGTCTATTTTTGTGTTTATGTTCATGTGTGTGTGTCTTCCCTCAATCCTTTTAATTTGTAGCTTAGGCTTTTTTTATTTTAAATATGTATTTTTTCTACTTTGTGCTTATTCTTTTTATCTATTCATCTTTTATTACCTTCTGGCATTACTAATACTCCTACATTTGTTTTCCTGAATCTAGTTTCAAACCTGTTTTTATTTATGATTTTCATTCTTTTTGTATTTTTGGTCTGTGTTTGAGATATTTCTCCATTTCATAAAATCAAGCTTCAACCATCACAATGCTTTCTTTCAAGATACTTGACAACACTTTTTAAATTACAATCACATTAAATTCTTTTTTTTTCAAATTTTCTTTTTTTTTTTTTTACCAACAACTGTACTTTTTATGAGCCAGTTCCGATTGCTAAATCTCTTGTCTTCTCATTAAGGTATCCATCAGTCAGTCTAGACTAAGCCACACTATGGCAAAAATAGCAGGGTATTTCTCTTTCATATCATATTTCTAATACCATTTAGTGGAGGACCCTATTTCTCACAGTTATTCAGGAGTGGCTGAAAGAGTCTATCTTAAGTTGACCCTACTTTAAGACAAGGCTGCAAAATTTTCCACAGTTGGGTGAAAAAGAAATAGAGTTATGCAAGGGTGATTCAAGTCTTTAGGTTGCATTTGATTGGCCAGATATAATTGCATGGTTCTATCCAACTACAGGAGGACAGAGAAACACAGACTTGACTTTCATGTATAATACCTATATAGAAAGGTAGGATAATCTGATGTCAATAAACATCAGTAAAGTTTGTCTCTGAAACTTTGGGCTAATTGTGGAAAATCAGATTACCTGCTCTTTGCAGACACCTAGGGGAAGCTTTTTTGTGCCTTGATGTTTTCAGGCTCTTCTTTACTTGGAGCTATAGATGAGCCAGTTCAACTGGTCAGTATTTCCTGAGCATCCTGGGATGCATGGAGAGATTGGAGATGCAATTCTGAGGATCAAGATCTTCGCAGAATCTACTACTTTAGAACCTAAGGTTAGGCTTTTTCAGGCTGGTCTCCAGAGACAGAGAGGAAAGATAACTCCTGTAGGCTTCTGACAGCAGTTTTCAGATTCTGCTTGATTACTAACTCAAGAGCTATTTAGTATAGAAGAAAAGGTTGGGTTGAAATTGTGGTTAGATAGATTCTGTCCTTCCAGAATCTCTGTGAGATATAATTTGTTTAAAATGGCTTTTAAAATCACTTACACCAGCATATAACAGATAAAGAGCATAAAATAAAAAATATAAGTGGGAAAAGTCTTCGAAAAAATAATCTACTAAAATATAGATATTATAGGTAATATAGGTATTATACAGAATATAAGTCTTTAAACAATGAGATGTCATTTTATAGCTAATACATTTTCAAAAGTAATGACATGCTGGTGGCTATTAAAAATAGTGGGAAAAAATACTGGGCATGGTGGCTCACACCTGTAATCCCAGCACCTTGGGAGGCGAAGTTAAGAGGATTGCCTGAGTACAGGGGTTTGAGACTACCTTGGGCAACTTGGCAAGACCTCATTTCTATAATAAATCAAAAAAATTAACCAGGCATGGTGGTGAATGCCTTTGGTTCCAGCTACTTGGAAGACTAAGGCAGAAGGATTACCTGAGCCCAGCTAGTTGAGGCTTCAGTGGCCGTGAGCATGCTATGAGTACTCCACTCCGACCTGGACAACAGAGTGAGACTCTAACTCAAAAAAAAAAAAAAAAAGTGGGGAACATTTACATATGAGATGATATAAAAGGATGCCCAAGATATTAGATGAACCCAGAAAAGTACAGTGCAATTTGTATCATTAGATTTTGCTTGTGAACATTTTAAAAAGGATCTCACTATATGTAGGCATAATTATTTTTTTTCTGGAAGGATATTTAAGACACTGTTAACAGTGATTACATTGGAGAAGAAATAGTGGTAGAAAAATGAAGTAAAATATATTTTCTTCTTATGTATACATTTTTTAGCTTGCACAAATTTTGTTTTATGCTACATTGTGCATTTTTAAAATAATTGTTTAAAAATGTTAAAAAGATACAGATAAACGTGGGAACTAATTTTCTATTTATAACTATAGTTATGAAAGTTTTTTCTAATAACAATAAAATATTGCACATTTTTGTACCTTTAAGCTTTAAAAATCTAAAATAAATATCCTATATGTCAGAATATTTAATGGTGATAAAAGTGCAAGAAAATAAAATGCTCTTTCTGCTGGTGAAAATACAGACTTTTTTCCATTTTCCTGAACTTCAGTTTAGTGATGCGTAGCAAGAACATTAAAAGCGTTCTTAAGTATCTAATTAATGGAAATAGTTATAAATCCATACAAAGATTTATGTCAAGTGAGATATATATTGTAAACCTAATTACATATAACAAAAATCAGATCTGACCAAAAATTTAGACTAGTAGGGTATAAGCTACCAATGATATCTCTATATAATGGCACAATATAAAACTATAGATTTAATGACATGATTTTTTAAAAGTTCAGTATTTAATATTAACTGATACCAAAGCAAGTGTAGAGTATACAGTATCTACAACATAATACTAATTTTAAATTTTATTTTTAATATTATGTATTCATTTGAATACTTATATTTATTTAAAATAGAATTTTATTTTAAATTTATATACAATATAATGCTAATTTTAAGCTTAAAATACATAAAATGAAGTATGAAAGAAAATATATCCAATATTGATACCAACTTTCTCTATGTCAGTATGCTTACTCATTTCTATGTAGGTTTTTTTCTTTTATACTAATTTTTCACATTTTCAGCAATTAACTTCTTTCTTTTATCATAAAATATCTGATAAATTTAAAGTAATGTGTATTGAGTACACACATCAATTAAGGTTCACATTTCATTCTTCCTTTTCATATAGTAAAGCACATTTTTGGCAATGTTATCAATTAATGCTCAGCAATTTTCTCACCATTAGTTCAACTATAGTTATAATTGTGTCAGCAGTAATTAAATAGAAATAACCTTATGAAAAATGTCAGAAATATACTCCATAGTAATATTGGTGAAATTATCATTAGGATGTTGAATTAGATTTGTTTCTGTCTTTATAAAATTGTATTATTATATGTTTCCATAACATTCATAATAAGTCACATTTTATTAGAATAGAAAAATGATGATATTTGAAAAGATACATAGCATTTAACCTACAGGTAATCTTTATAAGAAATGTTTTGTCCTAGCAAAATCCAGAATTCTCAACAATAGAGGAAGTCTAGAATCAAGTTAGTATCATTAATTATCCTATATTAATAAATATCTAATTAGTTAATTAATTCAGACTTTCAATATTCCACCAATATTAAGAATCATTTCCTGTGACAGTCCCAGTAGTAGAGGTTGCATTTTTTAAAATGTATAAGACACAGTCCATGTCTTTGACAGTCTCACAGATTAGAGGATGAGAGGTACAGACAAAATGAAAAATGATTGCAACATAATATGATCAAATACAAATATATACTAAATAGAGGGGCAAAACATTGGAGAGGGAACTGGAGGGGAGTGGAAGAGCTATTAAAGAACGACTTGCAAGGGGTTGAAGTTAAGGTGGGACCTGGGGGTGCTTTTTATTAAAGCTGCACTGATATCAGTGTTTGGGTGGTATTTGTTTGGTATTGCTAGTTCCAGAACTGGGCCACATAATAAAGATTTTGAAAAACAAGATTTTTCCATCATTCTTAATTCTGCTAATACTTACAGCTAAACTCTTACTTATTTTCAAAGACAGACAGCCTTGAGTCATCTGGAATAAGATCCACAATGTGGACCTATCCAAAACACTGGTCACTTTGCTTTGCATTCTCTGTTTAAATAGAAAAAATAATAATAATCTCCAACTTCTACGATAAATGAAACTTAAACAGTGTCAACCTCAGAAGACATCAGGAGGAAGCTGTGCCTTCGTTTTCCCAAACTGGGGGAAACTCACAAGACCCATGAATCATTTCAGACAAGGAAAGCTTCCTGGCAAACATGCTTGCATTAGGATATGGGAGTGAGAAATGTTGGGACCCCTTGGCTTGTCTCCTCTCAGTGACAAGTTATCCTCTTGAATTTATTGCATTTAAAGATGTTCTTTCTTATCATTTGTAGAAAATTTTACAACAACCAAAGGGAAAATGTCTTAGACTCCACATTCATCAATAGCTTGCTTACATGGAAAATTGTATTTTGTAAAAGGTGACTCATGTGTTTATATAAGCATATCTAAATTTTCATATCGTCCAATGTGGCAGTCAATGATAAATCCTTCAAACAAATGTGCTTTTGCATTACTACACATGTAACACAGAGAAATGCAACTGAACTAATCATTTACATTTTCAGATGTTTCAATTTTCCAAGCTAATTGATTTCCTGGGCTGGGACTTTGCTGAGATCTGCTGTGCCAAATTCTCCCAATGCCAAAGCTACTCCCCAGTAGAGTTAGATTCATTTGGAAGTTGTATTTCTTCAGACTTCTTCAGGAAATTTCTTCAGGCTTCCAGACTGTGACTGTTTTAAGAAAGGCTCAAAGCTGCATTAGAAAAGTCAATAGTATTTTTTTACTTGAAGGGAAGACATGCATTATATTTCTTAAATGATGAACTGGAAATTCTCCTTTATAAAAGAAGCTTATAAAAAGGGAAGAGTGTATAAAAACCCTCTATTCTAATTTCCTTGCGTTGGAATTTTAAAAAAGATTTTTAAAAAATAAGTAAATTCTCTCATAGTACCAAGTTATACTATGTTCTACAATGACTCACATTAGCCACAATATCAAGAAAAAGCAATGTGGGATAGTTAAAATGTGCATATTTCATGTATTTCTATGTCAAATTTCATTTTTCACACTTTCTAGCTATATGTTTTTAGGAAAATTTCTTATCCTCCCCAGGCCTCAACTTCCAGAGCAAAAAAACCTAGAAATTCCATTCAGTGAGATCATATGTGTAAATAACTTATTGGGTAGTAAATATTCAACAAGTAGTAGCTGTTTTGACTTATACTAATACTTACAAATGGAGAAGACTGACATGTTTTAAAAAAAATTGTAAAAATCCCAGGTATCAGAAACCCATTAGGGAATGAGTTGTGGTTTATCCTTTAAAAATTCCAACTTTAAAAAAGTCATTATTTGAAATATAAATCATTCTACAAATGCTTTATACATATTTTCCTTGATTAGAAGATATTCAATATGATCTAGTATTCTCTTAATAACTTAAAATTGTTAGTTCCTGCTATTATCTAAGCCTTCTTATGGTTTGCAAGGCCTTGACCTTGCACTAACTAACCTTACATTGAAATTTAGTGTTGTGCCTTATATTACTTTAAAAACTCTTATTAGTGTTAATAAAGCATGAGTTATTTTTATTTCCAAAGCAGATAATCATGCATTAAAAGAATAGAGCTGGTACAGAAAAAAGCCTAGATATTGTTATATGATGATATTTTAAAATTTTCTAATTGAAAATATTTTAGGAAGAAGCAAGTCATGTAATAACACAAGAGCTGTAATTTACATTTTCTGAAGTTTATATTAATTCCAATACTTCAATTTAAAGAGAATAATCACAAGCAAATGGGAATTTTTCTAAATTAGTTACCATACATATCCCTCCAATAGTGACTTAAGAGTTTGCTAATATGTATGTTTAGAAATAATATTCCCAGTCCTTGTATCATCTAGCCCTATCATTTTTATCTGAAAAATGATGTTTTTTCATGTTTTCTATGTAATCGTTCTTTAATATTACATGGGATGATGTGCTTACAGTTTAAAGAAGGAGCAAAACAACTTTTCATTTTTTTGTGTTGCTTTTTAAAATGTTCAATAAGAAATTTCTAAAAATGAGAATCTAAAACTATTTCCAAAAGCAAGAATGTTCCTTACATTTTCCAACAATTTAATCAGAGTATATTAACATATTCACTCCTGCAGAAGCCAATCAATCCTATATGGATTATTTCAGTGCCATAGTAATGAAACCTGGAAGGTATTTAGAGAATTACTTAGAATGATTTACTAATTCTGGATGATAATATTTTCCAACTTGAAGCTTAGCAAAAAGTAACTTAGTTTTCACATTTTACTGAAATGTAAAGTCAGGTTTCTTCAGTGCCCAAAAAATATGGCCAGCTGGAATTATAGAGCCCATAGAGGGTGCTTGAATACACTTAGATCACCAATATTTTGTTAAGAACGTTTCTTTTTTTTCTTTTCCTTTTATTTATTTATTTTAAAGATATGGGGTGCAATTCAGGATAGGGTATATATATGGTTATTGCATAGGTAAAATTTGGGCCTGACTTTGGTCCCCACTTTGCCTGGTTTGAGTTCAGGCACCCTTATTGACGAAGTGTTCCACCCCCTCTATCCTCTGGCAGTGTCTTGCTACTGCCAATCCCTTTCTTATAGTATTATGATAATTGTTTAGGGTCCACTTGTGAGTGAGAACATTGATACTCAGTTCTTTATTTCTGTGATAGATCACTGGGTATGATAGACTCTAAATCCATCCAAGTTACTGCAAAGTCCATAATTTTGACCTTTTTTATGGCTGTGCAATATTCCATCATGTATATGTACCATATTTTTAAAATTCAGTCTATTTTCGATGAGCAACATGGGGTGGTTCCATGCTTTTGCTATTGTGAATAGAGCTGCAATAAACATGCATGTGCAGGTATCTGTTTTGTAGAATGATTTGAGTTCCTCCGGGCATATTCCTAGAAGGGGGATGGCTGGGTCAAATGGAAGGTCAATTTCTAGTTCTTTCAGCAATCGCCACACTGTCTTCCACAGAGGTTGCACTCGTTATACTCCCACCAGCAGTGAAGAAGTTTTCCTTTGCCCCTGCATCTTCTCCAGCATCTGTTGTTTTTTTGTTATTGATGATGGCTGTCCTGAAGTTAGGTGGTATCTCAGCGTGGTTTTAGTTTGTATTTCTTTAATGATTAGTGAGACTGAGCATTTTTTTTATGCATCTGTTGACTGCTCATATGTCTTTTTTTTGAGAAGTGTCTATTCATATATTTTTGTCACTTTTTAATAAGACTTTGTTTTTTCCTTTTGGCACATTTGAGTTCCTTGTAGATCCTGGATGTTAGGCCTTTGTCAGATATACATTTGGCAAATTTGTTTTTCCCATTCTGTGGGTTGTCTCCCCACTCTCTTTATGGTTTCTTTTGCTTTGCTGAAGCTTTTCAGTTTGATGATGTCCCACTTGTCTATCTTATCTCTTATGGCATAAGCTATTGGGGTTTTGATCAGGAATTGGTTGCCTTATTCCAATTTCTATGAGGGTGTCTTCTGTGTTTTCCAAGATTCTTATAGTTTGTGGTTTTATGTTTAGGTTTTTGATCCATTTAGAGCTGATTTTTGTGTGTGGTGATAGGTGGGGGTCCTGTTTCATTCTTCTACATGTGGTCAACCAGTTTTCCCAGCACCATTTACTGAATAGTCCCCCCCACCCCAAAAGAAAGAGAACTACAGGCCAATATCTTTCATGAACATAGATGCAAAAATTCTCAACAAGATTCTGGCAAATCGGATCCAATAACACATCTCAAAAGTCATCCACCATGACCAAGTAGTCTTCATCCTCAGGATACAGGGGTGGTTCTCCATCAGAAGACCATAAATGTACTTAAATACATCAACAGAAACCACATGAGCATATCATTAGATGCATTCCAATCACCCTGAGGAATAAGACTCAATTCGCCCCTTCTCAGGAAGGTGAAGTGTCAGTATTTGGACCAACTTCTAGTGATGTTTGACACTAACTTGCTTTTGTAACTTTGCTTTGATCCTAAAGTCTTTGCCACCAGCATAAGATTTGGTCCTGAGCCCCTTTAGATGCTACCTATGTAAAAACAACTATGAGAGCCTGCATCAGCCAAGATCCAATCACAAGACAGGACTCACATAGCAATTTGAACAAGGAAAGTTTATTATAAAAATTTTATTATCTCTAGCATGGATAGAGGAGTTGGCTGACGAAAAGAAAGATTTACAGAACACAGGAGTAGCAGATACAAGGAGTAATCACTATCGTTAGGGCTGAAATATAGGGCTCCAGGAAAAGTTCCTCATCCATTTTCTCAGGACTAAGATTCAGACTTTGCTCAAGGGCATGGTTGTGGCTCATATGACGATAGAGAAAGTTCTGTGTTGCATACCAGCTCATCCTTTAGGTTGCAAGGGAGTGATAGCTTGCCTGAGGTAATGTGCTGCAAAAATCACTTGAAGAAATTTCTTAGGAAACCTGTAGACTGTTAAGTACTGTGAATTGCTATACAATGCAGGATTCAGGTGTTGGGAAGCTGTGCATTTTCTAGGAGCCTGGTGCTGAAGAATCCATGCACTGCAGATGCCAGGCACTAAGGAAACTCTGTGCTGCAGGACCTCGGCATGCTGAAGGAGTCTGCTAAGAGAGCACTCTAGAACCAGAAAGGAAAAATTCTTCTTCCTGCAAGGTGTCTTCAGTGTTCTATACTGACAAAGCTTAACACCATGACAGCTAGCAAAAGAAAAAATTATTGAAAGGTTGTATCTATATTTTCACACAGAAGGTTTTGAAGGGTAAATCTGAAGCTGACGTGCAATAAACTGATAACTGGCAAAGAACCTCAGAGAAGCAACACTTTCTGATATTGCTCTGAAAGTTAACTACCTTCACTAGAGTCGGGGAGATCCTTTGTATAGCCTGAATGCAGCCTCATTAGTTGATACTCTGTGTCTTTCCTCTTCCCCCATGCCACAGAGTTATTCTTATGATGAACTTTACTTTCTTTTCTCCTCCTTTTAAACAAATGCCAAGGCTTCTATCAGAAATAATGTTTTCAATAGCTGATACTGTAAAAAAAAAAAAAGAAAACCTCATTTTGTTTAGATGTATTTCAGTTGAGAGAGAAAACAATGTGCATGTATCATATTTCTATTATGTGTCAGGCACTCCCATAAATACTTTCCATACTTCCTTTATGTAATCATTTAAAAATGTAAAAATTTATTCCCCATTTTACAGAAGTTAATTAACATGGTCAAAATTATCCAGCTATTAATCTTATTATTAATATTTTATATTAACAATCAATAATTAACAAATGGTTACAAAAATGTTTTAGAAAGTTACTTAAACTTTTGGTTCTTCAGTTTGCTTGTTTGTACAGTAGAGACAAGGGTACTATTGCCCTACAGTTTTTGCAAGGATTAAATTAAATTATACATGGTACAAAGTTCTTAAAACTATGCATTGCACATTATAAACATATTAGCAAAAGGTAATATTTGTGGTGACTGTGATAAAGGGTGGAATAATTTCCATGTCCAGATCTGTAGACCTCTGAAACTCATGACTGTTTTCTCATGCATCACTGCTAACGTTTTTCCATTTTCCAAGAACCATCTCTGCAAAGTATAGCTCTAATTCCAGAGGTCTGAAGCACATAAAGAACTTAACAGACAGATGTTACTGAGAAAAGTGACTTTACTCTGCTAGGATAAACTTTTCAGAAATAAACAGCGTAAAAAATTGTGATGTCAACAGCCTGCCTTCTAACCTAGCCCTATTCTCTGCTCTCTTCTCCAGTACCTACTCTCCAATCTCTAAACCAGCTCTCAGGCTCTAACAACACATCGTGGGCCTAGTGACTGGTAATAGCCAAGAGTATGTTCTTGGAGACAGGCACTGTGTGGGACCAGAACCTATACTAAACAAAAGATGCTTTGAGAAGCTCAGTGCTGTTCCAGTAATAATGGAGCAGTTCCAACCTTTGGCCATATTTGTCTCATTCCATCTATATTTCCTGCTGCTCTAGGCAATAAATAAGATCAAATTTTTTAGCTTGAAAACCCATCTTTGGCAGAGGGGCTAAGAGTACCTTTTGGATCTACCTTTGGCAGAAATCACTTTGTAAGTTGAATATGATCAGCTCCCGGAATGGTTCATTCCAGTAAGTCTTGTTACTATTGAAACTCTAGGTTTAATAGATCAACTCATAAAGATGTGTCCTATCTATGCCTCTTAGCAGGTGTCTAGCCACGTGGGTCACTTAATCCCTTGAGTCTCATTTGTGTATCTGTAAAACATGAACAATGATAGTAACTACCTTAAGAGGTTATTGTGTAGACAAAGATTTATAAACTGTTCATGTATGTCAGCAATTATGCCTGGACCATTGTAAGCACTCATAATAGAGGCCAGCTAGTTGTTCTACAGCTATTTCTTTTCTCCCCTGAAACATAAATCTAAGCTACCTTTTCCAGCCTTGCTTTCAGTTAAATGTGGCCAAGGACTGAAAATGCGAAATGGACAGAAGTAATGAATGTACAGCATGGCCAGGACTGTGAAAACCTCTCGTGTGATTTTCCATTCTTTTCCTCCATCTGCTAGCTGAATGTAGACAATCCAGCAGAGAATTTCAAGGCCCTAGGATTGCTAGATCTACAAATAGAAAGATGCTGGGTTCTGAATCACTGCATGAAGATTGCCTGCCAAATCCCCACATTGAAAATCATTTGTGTGAGTAAAAAAAAAAAAAACCAACAACAAAATTCTACTAAGCTATTGAGGTTTTGGGCTTGTTTGCTAGATCGGTAATCAATGACATACTGGAAAATGTTTAAGGATCAGCACTCCGAAAAACAAGTCCTGATTTGTAGTGTTCTCCAATTTCCATAGTGTAAATTTCAAGTTACCAGTGTGACATTGCTGAGTGTGGAGTTGCAAAAAGCTGTGCATAAGTAGTTCTCAGGAGCCGGTAAGAGCCAACTTCAGGACACCATACCAGAAGTAATCATTTCCTGACTAATATCGTACTCTCTAAATATTAGCAATTCATGTTGTACAGTTATTATATAATTAAATATTTTAAAAATTTTAACTTTGTAATAACGGATGAAATGTAAGAAAAGTTTTTGTATTTATTGGCAAAAAAAGTCTTTGGCTTACCATAACCTGATTTCCTATTTTAAATTTTTGTTGGTTTGTGTTTGTTTGTTTTTCCACTTAAGGACTAATATAAAGGAAAACAGGAAAAGACAGAATTCTAATTTTGTCCAATATATTCTGACTCTTTATAGCACAGGAGGTGAGGTTTTCTTATATATAGTTTTCATGTATATTGCTCCTGGAAATATGTTTTAAAGTGCCTAAAAAGTCAACTGCAAGTAAATGGAGACTCTGAAGTCTTAAGACAACAAGGTAACAATCAGCCTACACCTTGTTGTTCTTCTGAATTAGCCTTTAGAATTTCTTCTTTTGAAGCATTGTGTATGTTATCTCAGCCATTCCTAATTCCAGTAATGTTTATCCTTCCTTCTGAAATTAAAACTTGGTTCAAGTTAAATATATACAAGCTCTGGGTATAAGGTCACTACATGTTCTCTACTGGTACACAGGCCCTGGTCAGATAGTAGTCTCTTTCCAAATTGATCTTTTCATGGGTTTAACACAGGGAACTGTTTGAATTAATTTATTACTTCCTTAATAAAATATGGTTTCCATAATGTTCAATAACTAATATTATGAAATTAATTGGAACATTCTCTTTTGTTTCAGAAATGACCTGCTTTGGTGGATTGTTTTTGTTTTTGAAAGCCAAAGAGAATCTCAAAGAGAAAGGTCTTTGTTATATAATTGCTCAATGAAAATTGCTTGGCATCTAGCAAGTTTGTGATCTCTATTTAAGAAACAAATGAGTCCTATCTATGCCTAGCCATATGGGTTACTTAATGCCTGTGAGTTATATGTTGTTTATAAACTTATATACATAATATATTAAAGGAATCCACTCTCTCTCTTTTCTATCAACATCACATCATTAGCACAGGCCGTCACTGGGTTCTATAAAAGTGGTGTGTGAATGTTAAGTGAACATCCAGCCTGCTGTAGGGCAAGCTGGAATGAGAACCTCTCTGGAGTCTGGGCATGGACACAATCCATGTGTGTTAAGAAGTGGAGATAATAAGTATCTATGGAACTCCTGCCAAGTGCCAGGCACAGCAATGGTCACGGTCCCATATGTTACCTCAACCAGTCCCAATGCCAGTCTTATGAGAAGGATAGTATTATTGCTATCTTATAAATGAAGAGACTAAGATAGAAAAAAATACATTAGCCAGGATCACAAAACTTAAAGTATTGAGCAGGAAATTCAATGCAGTTTTGTTACAATCAAGACCCACTGACCTTTATATCATACCACTCTTCTTTTAAGGCTAAAAAATTTTAATATTAAAAAAATTAATTCCAAGGAGAGGAGATGCAAAATTTCCTTTGACCAAGTAACTGTGAGAAAAATAAATTATACATTACTATTGATGAAAGTATATGCTAATATGCAAAGAGTATATGCACAAAGTGCCAGCCAGTACTTTAGAGAAATAAAGAAAAATATTTAAATTGTAAAAAGTACACCAAATTTTTTATCAGATAAATTATTTAATTTAAATAAGGACTCTCTGCTTTATAGAATATTCACTATAGGTTTCCTTTAAAAACTGAATGTTTTAGCTTGTTGAAAATACTATTATTAACAAAACTATGATTAGTACAATTGGCAAAAACTATTTTTCTGCTAAGAATGCTGTTACATGTATCCACATAATTGCAAAAAATCACTTTACTAATTTGAATCATGCAAAATAATGGGCCATTTATAAATGCCATTTATAATCGATTGTAAAAACTGATTTAAAAAATGAAAGCTCAGAGAGTTTAGAGAGATTTTTCAGTCACAAAGTCAATAAGATCTGGACTTGGATTTGAAACTAAATCTGTCAATACCAGAGCCTTTTCGCTGTACAATAGCGCATTTCCCAAGTATATTAACATTATCCATATTTTTATAATCTTCTCAAACTACATGTTGCCACTGTCCCATTTTCCTAATGGTGCCAGAAATAAATTCTCTCTTTTTTTTATGCTCCAGCTCAAGCTAAGCTCCTCAAAACAACTCCCATTCCCACCATTTATCTCCAAAGCCCATCTTTTCTTTATGCCTGTTTCACACTGCCTTCCGTGAATACATGAAACACAAAGATATCCTTTATCTGGGCTATTTTGGTCTTATTACACACCCAATTTAGTTTTTGATTCAAAGTACTGCTTATATTAATCATTATTCTAATTTTTCCATTCTTCACATGAATTATATCTTTCACATGAAATATACTTCTAAATACTTTATATGTAAAATTCTCTACATCCTGTACAGTGAACACATGGAAGGACAAGAAGGAGAGTATATTTACTCAAGAACTTAATAAGTAAGTGTTGAATAAATATTATCTAGTTATTAGTGAATATTCTTGATTGTGAAATCATCAGAAGCACAGCACTCAATGTAGACAGCATTAATTTAGTCACTGACTCAGATGACAATAATTAAATGACAGTGATATACCAGCCATTAATCATAGATGCTATATAAAAGTCATAACTCCAGGCAGTTCTCCATTCTACAAGCTGGGCAAAACATAATGCAGGCCTGAATGAAGGCAGTGAACTAAGACAGGGCCAAAACATAATGCAGGCCTGAACTAAGGTGGAGAAGAGGGCATGGATGTAAAGAAAATTTTAGGCCTGATAACCTAACAGTTGTTCAGCATACAGGGCAGAAAGCAGCTTAGAATAACTCCCAAGATTTTTGTCTGGGGCTCTAGACTTAACCAAACCGATGATGGGACAGTTAACTGAGAAGCACAAGTGAAAAATCAAGATTAATTTGCTTTAGTATGTCCTGAGAATAGAGCCCAAGGAACATACAAACAGACCCAGATTTTCACATCACACATAGATACGCATATATGAAGCTCTATAGAGAGGCAAACCTGAAGATAAAGGTTTGATTTAATCAATGCCCAGAGCTGTACATGTGGATGAGATTGTGCAGAAATAATATGCAGGACAAAAGAGAAGTGAGTCTAGTAAGGAACCTAAGAGGACATTAATATTTAAGGACAGGTAAAGAAAGAATTGTCAGAGAAAGAGATAAGAAGGAATTTCAAAATGCAATATTAGCAGAAGCAGAAGAAAGATTAGGACAAATGCTTATGTATGAGCATGAAGTCTAAGCAGGAGAAAGATTAGGACAAATGCTTACATATGAGCATGAAGCATCTTTCTCATTCCACTCAACAGACTTAACATTTCATTCTTCTCCACAGGGACACTACATTTGTACACCCCTACGTGGTGTCATTATGTAGCGTGAAATGTGAATGGACCTTCGGAAGCTGTGCAGCTCTGATGGCTAAGTTTCCCCTAGTGAACATTAGACTTCATGCTCATATGTAAGCATTTGTCCTAATCCACAGACAACATTAAGAACAAGCATTCTTCTCCCACTCCCCTTCCACTACCACCTCAAATTCTTCATCTGCCACAACTTTGGGGTTTCTGTGGTTCTTCAGCACATCATGAAGGCCAGCATATCTGTTAATGCTATTCTAATGATGCAATTCAGCCCTGCACAGAGTTTGTACAGATATGCTATATTTATAGAAATGGTTGAAAAATGAAATGTCAGTATATCCCCAATGGTCATTTCTACAAAAGTGCTCTGGCAATTCATCGGGGCTCTGCCACAACTGTAGGGTATTTCATCTACTGTATTAATAAAATGTTCAAAAGTATCAAATAGAGAACTCTGTGCATGTTCTATATAAAAAGATGTTCCATTAAAGATGCTGCTCTTAATGCACAGTGTAAAATGCTTGTAGCTTTTATTATGTCTTAGATGGGAAACATGTTTTACTGCATACCAGAGTAGCAGACGTCAACTCACTTTCAAATTGAGAACAGCTTTTCATTTCGTTCTGTTCAACAGTTTCTGGGTCCTAATTCAACTCTTCCCTCCCTCCATCCTACTTCCCGCTACCATGAATTTGCCTTTGCTCTCGCAAAACAATGTCACAAGCTGCTACTTCAAATGTCAAGGGCAATGTGTGTGAGGTGATAGAAGGAAGATTTTGGAGGCAGGAATCTACCATGGTCTCTCTCCTTTTATATGCTAAGTATAAAAGCGGGGGAACTGGAAGGTGAAATATTTACTACCTCAACACTGCTGATTGAACACAATCCACAGGAAACCCAGATGTCCAGAGAAGTAGATCAGAGAGGAGAAATTATATGGCTATAGAGCCAAATTTTGATTTCTAGCTTCCCGTGTAAGTAAAAAAAAAAAAAAAATGACCATCTGTGATGCTATTAAAACCCAACATGGAAGCATCTCTCACAATCCATTTCCAAGTGCTACTTCTTTATTTTCTGATGACTAGTAAAACAAGCTCAATCCTTATAAAGTTTCAATATAATTGAAAGCTTAAATATTATTTCATATGGTAAGTAACTGATATTAGTTTTAATGTTTTAAAATAAATCAATGGTTTTACTTCTTGAAGGAAAAAGTTCAGATCTCATTTTATTTTTATAATTGAACTCAAACTTTGAACCAAGTACTATTAATGTGTTAGATTTAAAGTTGATGGAGCCTAAACAGGGTGTAACACAGGAATTCTCATTGTAAGCATTCTTTTGTGGTGAGAGGTATTTGTGGTTTTGTTTTCAAAAAAGACAAGAGAGTCAATGCTCTGAATGTAATCCTTGAAATCAGGAGACCTGTGTTCTAATCCTGATCCCCAATCTGGAAAAGTGCTTTCTGTACTTCTAGAAAATTTCTCCAAATGAAAAATAAGGAAGATATATAACTTTTGCTCCAAAGAGCTATTGCAAACAGAAGTGAGGTAATTGATATGGACATACATTAACCTTTTCTAAGAATGATAAAGAAATGCAAGACAATGATTTCTTTTTTTGCAGGGGGGAGCAATGCATGATTTTTTTTTTTTTTTGCTTTAGCTATTTTAGGCAGCCAAGTTTAAAGTTAGTGATACCCATTCAAAGAGCAAAATCACAGAAACATGCAGGAAAATTTGGAATCAATTTATTTAAAGACATGTTCTTTGCAGCTGTTGTTCATTAGGATACTTTTATTGACGTGTCCAGAAATCTTTCCTAGTAGTTTAGGCACGATGGGGCTTTGAGTCCTATGAAGTATAGCAAATTGCAGATGAATTGGTCCAGAAGTGTAAGTTTGCTTTAAAAAAATGCTTTGTAAAATAGAATATTCTCAAGGGAGTGATTGGTGGGGGAAGGAGAGTATGTACTGACGCTTAAAAGATCCTTGACCTTCTGGAATGCACTTCTAAACTTCTGCAACAGTAGCCCAAAAGGACTGAAACTCAGTGTTCAAAAATCACTTCTAATAAAGCCTGCTTTCTCCAAGGATCCCAAACCAAATGATCCCTGAATAATTAGTTTACAATAAGTTATACTTGCGTTAAGAGATCTGTTTTTCTCAGCAGCTTTTGAATTGGTACATAACAAATTTTCTGAGTCTCAAGGAGAATAGGAGTTTGCCAGGTGGACTTGGCAAAAGATGGAGAAGGGACAAGAGTTATTCGATGGATGGAATAGTATATTCAGAGGCACAGAGGTTATGAACACAAAGCAAGTTCAGAAGAATGTAAGCATTAATTTATTCACTTATTTATTTGCTCATTTATTCGTTATTTCTCAAACTTATATTGAACTCCTACTATATGCCAGTTACCATGCTAGGTGATTAATACATCTCTAGCATCAAGCATTTGTCAGTACAGTGGGAGACAAGGAAATGTCTAAAATTTAAATAAAGTGAACTAAGATTTGGGCAGAGGTGAAATTAAGTCCTACAGGAGCTCAGTGGTGGAAAGAAGACAGGGAAGTGTATCAGGGAGGGGGAGTATCAGCAAAAAAAAAAGACTCCTGAGGAAAATGTAGCCCCTGAGAACAAGGAGAATGCAGCCATGTGGACATCAGTATAAAAGGGTCTTCCAAGTGACAAGTGGGGAGGCAATATTGAGAATATTATTCACAAGCTACAGAAAATTTGATGAGATTCAAAAAATTCAGGTAGTTCTGGTTGGAGCTTAGAATGGAGAAGAGAGGTTGTGGTGGGGTTGAGAAATGAGATGTGGAGTTGAAGAAAGTAGAAAAAGCAGGTGGAAAGGGGTAAAATTAAGAAGAGTCTTGAATATCTTGCTTCGTGAGAGATTAGGGTTTAGAATTTCATTGGGAGGTCTATGACAGGGAGGTATGGTAAATTAATCAAATTTTAGAAAGGTTATTTCCTATAGTATGTTGTAGGAACATCAGTGGAGATGACCAGTGAAGGTCAATGCTCAGCCTACTTACCCAGGGACCACCAAATATCTAGAATTTATTTATGAAAAAGCGTGTTTTGTTTAAATTTCACTCACCTTCAAAGTGTTCTCCATTTTATGCAATAGACATATTTAGAGACTTTTTCCACAGCTCAAAAGTTTTTAAACTCATCTGTTTTGATGATCTTTTGTACTTCTGCTGTTTTTTGTTTCAGGATTTCCATATCAGCAAAACATTTCCTTTTGAGGACTTTTTCCTCCCAGGAAACAAAAAAGTCACTTGGGACAAGACTGGGTGAATAGGGAGGGTGGGAAACTAGGGTCATGCTGGTTTTGGTCAAAAACTGATGAACACTCAATATGGTGTGAGCAGGTTGTTCGTGTAAATCGCCCATCCTGAAATGGGCAACTGCATTCAAAGAATCACACACACACACACAAAAGTCACTTAAGCTAAATGCAGCCTCTCACAACAACGCTAGTTGGTACACTGATGCTGATGGGTTCCTAGAGCACTTGCTTAGTATGGGGAAGTCTATAATACAAGAGGTTCACCCTCCAAAAAATAATTTCGATTTTTCTTGGGTCCCCCTTGTATATGGGCTATGTGAAAGAGTAGAAAGTTATGGAGGCAAAAGCATCCATAGAATCTAGACCTTGGTTGTGTCTTCCTCGGGCCATTCTCCCTGACTCCCATGAGGGTATGTTCACCATTTCCAAGGCTCATCACAAATACAGCACACATTTCTGCCTCTTCACTTAATTTGAGCTCTCTGTAAAGAAGGATTGTATCTTAGTCACTGCTATGTTTCTGGAGCCTTGAGTCTTTGAGAAGAGTAATTAGAAATATACTGGGAAGGAATCACAGGACACACAGAGATACCCTGCACTGTAGAAGTCAAGAACCTAACACATAATAGATGCTCAGAAATACCTGCTGAAGTGAATAGATAAATGAATTGATAATCCTTACCAGTATTCTCAAGTTTTTAATGAGGTCTCAAAAGAGGAGGAACTTTGAGAGTAGAGAAAAGATCTTTCTGTTACTTAATCTCACTTAAGTGAAGGTAACACCTGCCTTTTGTAATTGTTATTAAGTGTTATTAGATGTAATACATGAAAAGGACATGGCAGGCTTTTAAATCCTAATCACAATGTTGATTTTATTTGTAAATAAATAATGAAAAGACAC